>NC_143254.1:126795295-127022795 GCF_984573655.1 Nuphar pumila | reverse complement strand
GTATCGTAGGATAGTTGATAATAAGGTGTTGCATGAATATATGGATGGTGTTGATAGTTTTATTGAATTCGCAACGGTAAATGTCAGTACAGTGGATCATATCAGTCGGATCAGATGCCCCTACACGATGTGTAAGAACAATCGATTTGTAGAACCTCATAGTGTTAGACATCACCTATACATGAAGGGTTTTGTTAGTGGTTGTCAAAATTGGATGCTTCATGGTGAAAAATTTTAGAATAATAATGACGCAAGGGTGGATGTGGTGCACAATAATTCATATGTGGACCTGATATTTGATGCCGCAGGACCGAAAATGGGTTCTGCTTTGGGACATAGTGACGCACCAACTGGGGTAGAGGAAGAAGTAACAAACGATGCATCTAGTACATTCTATGACTTACTTAGAGATACTAATGAACCATTGTGGAATGGTTGCGAGAGTCACGCTATTCTGTCTGCAGTTCTTCAACTACTGAATTTGAAGTACGAGTTTAATTTGAGTCAATCATGTTTTGACCGTCTGTGCTCTATTGTGAAGAATATGTTGCCCAAAGATGAAAAATTGTCACAAAATCTCTACCGTGCGAAGGTTATGGTCAATGCTTTAGGTATGGGGTATCAAAAGATAGATGCTTGTCCCAACTCACTGATGCAGAAGTACAGAAAAAATATGAAAATAAATTTGTGGCATGGTTGAAAAAGTTGGTAAGGACAATTGTATACATTTTTTCCTTTATACAACAATAAGATACTTGTCATGATCATAGTCATTGCTTGTGCTTGTAGGTCCACCATGGTGATGTTAAAGATCAAGGAATATGTTATTTACAAAATGGTCCATCTAAAGTTGTGTAGTGTTACAATGGGTACATCGTAAATGGTTATCATTTCCATACAAAAGACTACGGTGTCAACAAGTCAACGATGAATAGTGGCGTGTGTGTCAAGGGTATCAGCTATGGTGAAAATGAACATGACTACTGTGGTGTTATAGAAGAAATATTAGAGTTGACTTACTTAGAAACAAATAACAGGTTAACTTTATTCAAGTGTCAATGGTTTGATCCCATAATAACTAGAGTCGACAAAGTCTCAGGCATTGTGGAAGTGAATGGTAAGTCAATGTTTGGAACATATGAACCACTCATATTAGCCTCACAAGCTCAACAAATGTACTATACATCATATCCAACTACAAGGAAGTCAGATAGAAATGAATGGTGAGCAGTTTGTAAGGTGAAGTCTAAACTATACCCCGAGTATGATTAGTTACAGGAAGACAAGATTGATAAATACTATCAATCAGATGATATATATGACTTCTCTTATGGTCACGATGTCACACATGGTATGCATGTCATATCTCCATTGATTGATGGCACATGCATGAAAGAATGTGATCCAAATGATATACGAAGTGGATGGACGCTAAATGAAGAAGAAGAAGATGATGACGAAGAGGAGGAGGAGGAGGAAGGAGACTATGAAAGTCAGACAAGTGATGATGAGTCATTCACGAGCTAGTGAAATATAACTTGTAATACAATTTGATCTGAATGATCGAAATAATTAGAATGATTTGAATATATGGAAATGTATTGTATTGATTTGAATATATTGAAATGTGTTGCAATGTTTGAATGCCATGCATGAAGTTTTTTTCAATTTCATATGAATGATTTGAATGAATTGAAATGTATTGTATTGATTTGAATATATTGAAATGTGTTGCAATGTTTGAATATCTTGCATGAAGCTTTTTTCAATTTGATATGAATGATCTGAATTATTTGAATGATTTGAATATATTGAAATGTATTGCAATGTTTGAATGTCTTGCATGAAGTTTTTTTCAATTTGATATGAATGATCTGAATAATTAGAATGATTTGAATATATTGAAATGTATTACAATGTTTGAATGTCTTGCATGAAGGTTTTTTCAATTTGATCTAAATGATTAGAATGATATGAATGTATTGAAATCTATTGTATTCATTTGAATATATTGAAATGTGTTGCAATATTTGAATGTCTTGCATGAACTTTTTTTCAATTTCATATGAATGATCTGAATGCTTAGAATGATTTGAATGTATGAAAATGTATTGTATTGATTTGAATATATTGAAATGTATTGCAATGTTTGAATGTCTTGCATGAAGTTTTTTTCAATTTCATATAAATGATTTGAATGTATTAAAATGTATTGTATTGATTTGAATATATTGAAATATGTTGCAATTATTGAATGTCTTGTATGAAGGTTTTTTCAATTTGATCTGAATGATTAGAATGATTTGAATATATTAAAATGTATTGCAATGTTTGAATGTATTGCCAGTACATTTTAATTTGTTAGAATATGGTTCGTAGAGGACACAGTCGTCGAGCACCCAGTGGTAGTTAGTCTAAGCCTTCATCTTCATGGGCTTCTTCGATATGTATATCATTTAAATAATTATATATTTGATTAGTTGAAATTTACATTATATGAATTTCTAACTCATTATTCTGTAGGTGTTGTTTCGCCTACACATGACCCATATACGCCGGATGCAAGGTCTTCTCTGTGTGACCCACGACAAGTAATTCAAATAGTGTATATCGATGGTCGACCGTAAGTATTTCATTGTCACTTGTTCAATATTTAACTTATATAAAATATATATTGATGGTCGATTATTAATGTGTATCTTTTCATGTGCAGTGCGAGGTTTGAGCAGCAAGAAGTAATACGAGAAATTACGAAGTCATTACTGCATCATCTTCCAGGACCGATAGCACAATGGAAAGAGTACCCGAGAGAGGTGTTGGACAACTTAATTTTCTCATTCATGGTATACAATCATTTATCATAACAAGCAGTGTTTTATTGAAATATGTGCTAATATTCTGAAAGTATTTATAGGCCTCTCATCACTTCATGAGTGCAAATGAGAAGAAGGACGCAAGGGTAGTGTGGCAGAAGGTGGCTGTCAATTGATTTGCTTACATGCTGCACAATATGAAGACTGCAACAAAAAAAAATAGTTGGTGGGATAGATGATCCACTATAGTGGAAGAGCCATGGACCAACTACTGTCAGGAGAGATTATTGGGAGGGCATGTGCGACAAGTGGGTGAGCAATGATTTTTGAAACCGCTCAGCAAAGACTGCACAAAACCGATCAGCGATGCCCGATGCGCATCTACACACAGGTGGATCTAGGACTTTTGAGAGCCATCAGAAGAAAATGGTATGTCATATATATATATATATATATATATATATATATATATTGTCAAATTTGTGAGTATTTATGCATACTTATTAATTAATTTTTTTATATCATGTCACATTGCAGGAAGCAAAAAAAGGAAGCATTGTGCCTTACAAGGATGTGTTTGTTGAAACACATAAACGTAAGAGCATGGAAGATTTTGTATCAGAGAAGGTGAGAGCGACAACGATATGTATTTATTGTATTAATAAACATTATAATATACAAGTTACTTTGAATTATGTTATCATAAATATTGTAATTCTTAATTATTAATTCATATTCTAATTTTTATTTTGTAGGAGTCATACGAGCAAATGATACAACGATATGACGATGACTCCACTCAGCATCCGTCTTTTGATCCTGCAGTATGGGTGACTACTACAGGTGAACCCAAAAAGGGTTGTGTGATCGGATTTAGGAGTAACATGAACACCACACCAGTCGTTCCCTCCTGCAGCCCAGGCTCACAGAGTTCTTTCGCCAGCATCAACTCTCAGTGTCCTATTGACCCTGCTATGTCTTGGGATGGTGTTTATCAGCATCTTGAGGATAAAATGCAACACTTTTTAAATAAAGTCATTCTCAACTTTGTCCGTAATGAGTTGTGCAACTTTTTTCAAGAAAGTAGAACTTTATCTGCATTCAACATGAGCTTAGGTACCCGTCATGTATGCATGATTGAGTTGCTATAAATTTTTTCTTATAATTTTGTTAATGTCCTTCAGTTTATTACTAGTCTATTTGTCATTCAACCATTTATTTTGTTGCATTAGATTAGATGGATCGCGTATAATTTATTTTATTATGTTTTGTTTATAAATACTAACATTTTGGTTCTCTTTTATAGGATGATGGAGATGATTAGCGTAGAGGAACTGATGAAGGCATGGAGGAAGGGGCAGATCAAGAAAATGAAGAGGATGATTCCCAAAATCTTGTCAAGGATTAATTTTTTTTGTTTAATTTGTTGGACAAACTTGTAACTAATTATAACTTCGCAAGGACTGTACTTGGTAGTTAAAGTTTGCTTAACTTAGCATTTCTATTTAATTTGTATGCATTTTTTACTTGTACTATTTTTTTATAAGCAGGATATATGAATTGTATGAGAATTTTTTCTCGATTTTCAAAATATTTAAAAAAAATGTTTAAAATTTTTATAACAAATTAGCGACGAATAATATTCATCGTTGCTCCGTCGCCAATTTGAGGTAGTCATCGGTTTGTGACAGAATTTAAGTTGTTGCTACTTCATCGCTAATTAGCGACGAAAATTAGCGATGAATATTCATCCATCGATAAATGGTAGCGACAAAAATAGCAACATATTAAATTCTGTCGCTTAACCAAATTGGTCTCCGTTTAATGATGAATTTATGACGTACATGATCCATCGCTAATCCATCGCAACATAGTGATGGATTGGCGACAGATAAATTCTGTCGCAATTTAGCGACTAGGGTTATGCGATAGATGATATTCGTCACTAGTCCATCGCAAAATTCATCATAAACATGTACAATGATGGATTAACGACGGATTATCGATGGATAACATATGTTGCCATTACCCATTTTTCTTGTAGTGATATATATATATATATATATATTCATCATACTACACCAAAAATACATAAAATAGTTTAAAAAATATTATCAAAAATCTTTATTTTTTGCTTTTAATGATGCAAATGTATTAATTAAATCTTTATAGTCAAGCTTTGTCATTATATCTCTTTCAATAGATAGCACAACTAATCCACTTAATCTTTGTCGTGACATAGTTGTTCTTAGATATGACTTAATCAATTTTAATTTTGAAAAACTTCTTTTTACAGGAGCAACGATTATAGGTATGGTCAAGAGTTTTCTATAAGCAATATATGCATTTGAAAAAGAATTTGATCTTTTTATAAAAGTTAGTGTGTCAATTGGACCGTGTGTCAATTGAGGTGCCACATAGGATGGGCCCCATAGGGGATGCCCAACCTATGGACCTCATCCACTTTATAAAATTTGGTTTAGTCCAAATTTTTATTCCATAATTTATTAATTTACTAATTAACACTTATTTTATATTTTTTATTTCAAATACATAAAACTAAATTCTAATTTATTGAAATGACATTATATGCAAGTCTAATTAAATCTAAATTCATTTGAAATAAATTTCAAATTTAATTCAAATTCAAATTCAAATTCTATTTAAATCTTAATTTATATGAAATTATCCCTGAATTAGATTTGAATTTCATTTTAACTTTTAGTTAAAATTCTAACTAATTTGAGATTTATTTTTGAGCTAGTAAACATGATTAATTTTAATCTCAATGCATATTTAAGTATCTAAAAATATGCAATTGACATGGAATTTTATCATTATTTATTAAAATAACTGCCAAAAAATTTGGTATTACACTCCCCCCATCATGTTCTCATCCTCTCTGTTGTTGGGGAGCAGCGGTGTTGCCAAAACACTACATTGAGAATGGAGTTGACAGCCCCAATAGCATATTTAAACACCATCTACAAAGCAACACCATATTTTGGCAACCCATGAGAATGGTGTTTCCATCTCAATGCAAGGCTCCCAACTAGAGCCTAAAAACTCAAATTTGTGTGATCCAACTGTTGTGTCCATCTCATTACAGATGCTTCCAAATCCAATATATGTTCTTCAAGACATTGTCCTGCGTAGAGGTGCCAAAGAAACTGAAATGAAGTCTATAGAACTAACATTGTCTATGTGTGACATGACAATGGCCAACAATTAAGAAAATTGAAAGATGAATTTTCTTATGCTGGTGGTAAATTGATACCTCTATTTGGTGTTTTATTTGTCTGTATTGTGTAAGGTAATTGTGCTTTTATTCTACATGCATCACTTAAACAAGAACCCTAAAGATATGCAACAAAAAAGAAATATGGAAGCCAATGCAGAATGGGGCTAAAAATTAAACAGCCTTATAAGAACCCTAAAGAACAAAAATGGAAGAGAGAGAGAGAGAGAGAGAGAGAGAGAGAGAGAGAGAGAGAGAGAGAGAGCATACCATCTTGGATTATTGAGTGATCAGGGGATAATCGGAAGTAGCAGCGGCATGGAGAGGGAGAGAGACCAAAGAGAGGGGGTGAGGGGGGGGTAGTGTGGGGGGAGACGAAACATTGTGCTCACCTCCCTTTTAAGTTTTTATGTGGGTCTGGGTCCCTAACCCATATGGGATTTTTGTGGGTCTGGGGCTTAATTCCCTAGGCAGTGGTCTCAATTTGCAATGAAGTGGGTGGGTCTTACCAATGGGGACTCTAGTTGTTTGGTAGGAGGAGTGAGTAAACTTCGCATTGTGTTTGGAACATAAGTTCAAGTCCCAATGGTATGATTGTACAACTAGTGGGGTCTGCCTAACCCCAACTTGCCTATCTAAAAAAAAAAAGTGCTCGTGTTCAGCTCATCTCGTTCAGGGACAAGCCAAGTTTAGTCAAATGGTAAATGAGTTGAACCCGAACGTGCTCTAAGTGATTTGTTTGGCTCGTTTACCGGCCCTAGAGCATAGCATGGAGGGCTTCCTCCATCTCAGTCTCCAAGTGCCTACCCACATGATATTGCATACTACATTTAATGCTTCATTTTTTTGGATAAAAAGGAAAAGGCAAAGTAAATATGCATCCTTCATTGCATTTATATTTTTATGACAAAATTTTAAAAAATAAGGAAACTATAAATGTCACGGTCCTATTTCATTCATAGGTCAGTGCGGCATGACAGTCCTTCCTTACTACCGCAAGCCTTTCGGTCGCTCACTTGCAACTAATTTGTCACGGGCATATAATGTTTTGCAAACCCGCGATGCACCAAATTGCCCAATCTGGCCAGCCTAACAGCCAAAGGCCGCGTACCAACACATTTTCATGTGTTGAATCATTTTCATTGGCTATGTGTACTACCTCATGTGCAGGTAACTAATAGAAGCTAATCAAGCACATTTTCAAATATGTATTCTATATAGTCCATGTTGCTTAGTGCACAAACTTGTCTTAGCCTTGCATGCCATAGAGCGTATTATGACTTCATGTGCACGCTACAACAAAACCTCGCCCACACGACAAACTTGTCATCTTCATGCTCATGTCTGGAGTGCCTTCCGACCCCAGCAAGGGCAATTCTAAGCTCTTTGTGGTCCTCGAAGAGAAGAACGACCACCAACACGTGCCGCAGGGATATCAACTCCCTTAAGGCACCAATTTATGGTTTTCCAACAGTCCAAACTAGTCCTCAAGTGGAGGGATGCCTTCTTGCGTATCACCCCAAAACAGTCATTCAAAGTGTCTTTCTAAGCACTTATTCTTATAAGAGCACATTTGCCCAACACTGCAACTCTCATCCAGAGCCATCATACTGTAACTCTTTTCCGGAGTCAGCAAAACATTTTTGCAGGAACCAAACCGATGAGCCATGAACAACAAATTTTTTTGCACCCACAATTCACAGAGGAATTGCCAAGTCATGGGACCAAAACAATGAGAATTCTGCTCAAGATGGGCACTCTGCTAACCGACAATCATGAGAGAGAATATAAAAGTTTAGTTGAGTCTCCTATGCCCAAAGGTGCAAATCCATCCAGCTGAATCTAACATGCATTCTTGGCATGCACAAGGCAAACATCGCGCTCCACCTACGAGCCTAACGCACAACCAATAAGAATCTTTGGCTTATCTATGTTTCCTTAGCCAACTGAACAACAACCTTGCAATTTTACTTACCATGGTCAAGACCAACATCTTGCTTGTGTGCTTGGTCAACAATACTTCAACTGTGCAAATTTGTGTAACCAAGATAAACCATCTTTATCCTCTTTAGTGTCGCACACAATGAACAACAAAGTCTTCGTGAATCTTTTTGCTTTGATACCAATTTGTTACGAGCTTACTTTTCTCAATAGGCCAGTGCAGCGCGACAACCCTTCCTCACCACCACAAACCTTTCAGTCACGGGTTTGTGAAGCATTCTATGCTTGTGACAAATTAGTTGCAAGTGAGTGACTGGAAGCCTTGCGATGGTGAGGAAGGACCGTCGCGCCGCACTAGCCTATTGAAAAAATAGGCTCGTGACAATAAAGGTAGCATATTTTTTTATAAAAATTCTATTTAAGGGCTAAAATTTTGCACTTAATTTCAAATATGGACCTTATATTTTAGAAATTCCAAACAAGGGTTAAACATTCTCTGAAAAACTGTCAAATACCTCATGTCAACATCTATCATTTTGGAAAATGTGTTTCCTTTTTGGGATTCTTGTATTGTCCCTTGAAAATTACATGCCATTGTTTAACTGTTTTCACCAAAAGTTTAGCCTATATTTGAAATTTCAAAAAATTGAGGCTCATATTTAAAATTGGGTGAAAACTTTTGACCCAAAATTTTCTTTGCTTTTATAGGAAAGTGGGGTTACGCTGACCCACCTTTTTTTTGAAAGGCAAGATGGGATTAGGCAGACCCCTACCAGAACAACAGCCACCCCATGTGGGGGAGGGATTCGATCCTGGCCTTCAGCTTGACACAAAACCCTGCCTCATTTGGTGTACTCATAAACTTAGGGTGGACAAAAGCTTGAGCCAGATTCTCTTTAAATAGTTGTTTAAGTTAGGCTAAGTTAATTTATATGGTGCCTTATTTTTTTCTTTCTTTTAACAATCAACATGGATTCAAGAGCTTTGGTTGGTGGAATGTATGATCTATTTCTCTCTTTTTTATGTTATTATTGACTTATGTATATTATTTATTCAAATTCATGTTTGGATCCTTTTACATATATTAAGATAGTTAGTTTGCGAAAGTCATAACTTTATAACCGTATATCAAAATTTAGTGTTTTTTTATGTGTTGAAAAGCTTATTCAATTATCTAAATTTTATCTTTTTAAACAAAAAAATGTATTTATTTAAATATGTTTTATCTTATTTATGATCTTAATTAAAATCATATTAATGATTATTGATTATAATTGCATATTTATTTCTAATTGCAAATATAGATTATTTGAAATTTAATCCATCTAGATATGTTCTTATATACTAATTTAGAACATTGATTTGATCTGAAGATTTTATTTGCATATTTAAATTGCTTCACATGGATCATGCATAAAAGTGTAATTATTTTAAATAAATAAAAATTAAAAAGATGTGATTGTTTATCATAAAATAAAGTAATAAAAATGTATACTTAATTGCAATCCTATGTAGATATGTCATTCTCTATTGATAATATTTTTTGTAGTATTTGAATTTCATAAACTATATAGGTTATTTTTAGTATCCTATCGTATCACTTTTTCTAACATTAAGTTGAGAGAGAAAGAGAGTTGTTTAAAAATAGTTGAAAGATTTCAAAGAGTAAAATTATAGTTTTATAGTGAACAATAGAAAAAAGTAGTTTGGGCAGCCATCTGATCAATTTCTTAAAATGTTAACCATTTATCTTAAATATTAGAAACCTGACACTACAAGAAAAATGTGTATTAGCGACGGATACTATCTGTCGCTAATGTGTTTAGCGACGAATTATCGATGGATAGCATCCACCGCATAATCCTGGTCGCTAAATTGCAACAGTCTTTATCTGTCACCAATCCGTCATTAATTAGCGATGACTTAGTGACAGCTTATGTCAGTCGCTAATCCATCGCTAATTAGTGACGACGCAGCGACAAATTATATCCGGATATAAACCGTTGCTAACTTTTGGTCGGCAAGTTAGCGATGGATTAAATTCCATTGCAAACCATCGACCAATCTCAATTGGCGATGGCTTAGCGACGAAAAATATTCATCGCTAATTTAAAAAATAAAATAAAAAAATATCTTTTTCTGACATTTGTCGCTTCTTCCCATATCAGAAGATACAAACCCATATATATTATCTTTCTCTGTTGTACTTCTTGTTGGGGTTGAGGAAAGCTAGGTATACACCACTATATTAGCACTAAATCATATAACAAAATATCCACTAAAAATTATGATACATGATAAAATACATAGCTAATATCTATCAAACTTTGTCATCCAGAGTATTAATGTATGTTAGCCAATACACAGGAAAACAATGAATCCAACCCCAATTAAAAGAAATGGAACACAAAACCATGAAAACAACATCAAGCGAATCTGAAACTGAAAGAACCCTGATCACCTTAAAATAAACAATGCCACCACCCAATCCGTTGCCACCGTCGACACTGGTGAGCTCAAACCGAGTCCACTCTAGGGCATTGTCTTGGCGGAAACAACAGGGAAAAAGGTAAAGAAGAAAGAAAAAAAAAAGCAAATCAGGACCGACAGGAGAAAGAGAAGGGGAGGACCTATGCTCAGTGGTGATGTTGGCGATCAGGGCGGACTTGACGAAGTCCCTGAGCTGCGGGGAGAGCTTGGCCCAATGGCTAGTGATCTTGCAGGGAAGAATGGCGAAGAGTTGGCAGACGTTGGACATTTTGGCGGTGCGGAGGTGCTCGGTGAGGGCAACAACCACCTGCGGGTTGGTGGTGGTTACGGCGAGGCGTCACAGCTTCGGTCAGCTGCGGATGGGGGAGGGGAGGAAGCGTCATTTGGGGGGTAATCAGAGAGAGAAAGAGTTAGGGAGGGAGAATTTTGCACCCTAGTTGGGTAGTTTTTATCGAAAAATAGCGAGCGACAAACTTAGCGACGGAAAAATTCTGTCATGAATCCGTCTCTTAGTTGCGACAAAAAAAAATTTGTCGCTAAGTTGCGATGTCGTTAGCGACGGAATTGTTCAGTCGCAGATCCGTCTCTAATTAGCGACGAATCCGTGATGAAATATTTTCCGTCGTTAATTCCACAAATATTTTGCATTTTAGCGATGGATAGTTTTCTCTTGCTAATCCGTCGTAAATTTGCGATGAAAAAAATCCGTCGCTAATTAACATTTTTCTTGTAGTGTGAGATTGCTAAAAATGAATTCACCGTACTTCAATGCCTACGTGTAAACTACCCAATTTTTTTTAACTGATTAATAAGATATATCATATGAGATTAGAAAATCAATGAGAGATTCTTTTCCAAAGTTAGGTGTTGATCAGAAAAAACTCATTCCACTTATGGACCCTTAACATGCCCTCAAGCTCTAAATGCAGTCCACCACACCAGCTTCTGATTCTCTTCTTGTCATCACTGAAAGATGGGAGAGAACATAAATTAAACCATCGTCCCTATTGCAGCATCGAGCTTGATCCTGTCAACATCCCTGATCGTTAAGTCCGAAGTGCCTTAACACCTATCTAACATTAACAAAATTTCCTATATGAAAATGGGATTTAGCTAACATTCAACCCCTTTGTGAAATACAATATAGCATAAATTAGATCATCTAACAACTGCACCAATCTTTTTATTGTTTGCAGAATCTTTCCTTAAAGCTTAACCTTACTTCTATATGCATTCAAGGGTAAAATAAACGTGCATCCCAAAGGGTGGCACTTGTTAATGCCCCAAAATTGACCGGATGACCACTTGGGTTGGGTTACTTTTCTTTCACATAACTCTAGTTGACTCTTGAAAATAACAGTTTTAGCCCACTTGAAAATTCTCACAGTAAAAGAAAATTTTGCTTAAGAGAAGTTTTGATATGATAACTTTTATAAATAAAAAAATTCTGCTTGTATGTGTAGCATGAGAATATTGGAATAAAAAATGTGAGAAAAATGAGAGAGTCAATCAACCCTCTCTCAAAGAGAGAGAGAGAGAGGGGCGGTTCGAGCATACAAGAGAGAGCTGGAAATGGTGGTGGGTGAAAGGAAGATGAAGATGGAGGAAGCTCTTTTTGGGGCAGCCCATGGAATGAGATGTGTTGTGGGTGAATGGCTGCCCTAATGCAAAAAATCACACTTTTTAGAAAAACTTTCCTTTAAAAAAATTTATTTCATTTGGAACGGTTGAAAAAGTAGTCATTTTTCTTTCCTACTTGCATTTTTCCTATCATGTCCTCGCTTCCAGACGTGCTTACTGAATGAGGGAGAGAGAGAGAGAGAGAGTTTAAAAATAAATGAGATATTTCAAAGAATAAAATTATAGTGAAAATCAGAAAAAAGTAGTCTGGGCAGCCAGATGAATTTCTTAAAAAGTTAGGCATTTATCTCAAACATTAGAAACCTGAGATCGATGGCTACTTAAATGCCTGCTTGTAAACTACCCAAAAAAGTTAGAACTGATTAATAAGATATATCATCTGAGATTAGAAAATCAATGAGAGATTCTTTTCCAAGTTAGGTGCTGATCAGAAAAGCTCATTCCACTTATGGACCCTAAACATGCCCTCAATCTCTAAATGCAGTCCACCACACCAGCTTTTGCTTCTCTTGTCATCACTGAAAGATGGACCAAAACATAAATGAATCCTGTCAACATCCCTGATCGTTAAGTCCGAAGTGCCTTTACACATATCTAACATTCAAAAATTTTCCTATATGAAAATGGAATTTAGCTAACATTCAACCCCTTGGTGAAAATATAACATAAATTAGATCATCTAACAACTGCACCGTTCTTTTTATGGTTGGCAGAATCTTTCCTGAAAGCTTAACCTTACATATGCATTCAAGACTCAATAGATTGAACGTTAGATGGACCTCCTGAATAAGTTTTTGACTCAAAGATGGTGTTATGAACTCCTTTAGCATTATCATTGAGGAAAAAATTTGCTCACCTTTCTAAGGGAACTTGCCTCAAACACTACTTTGATTAACCATAATAAAAAAGGATGAGTTTGTAGGTAGACATGTAGACATGTGGTGTAGTTCTCAACTCCCTTGACCTCAACAAAATAACTCCTATTGGGGTTTAGAGAGAGAGAGAGAGAGATCTTAGTTTAGGTTATTGGAAGAGAAAACAAGACAGATCTCCCAAGTAGTTCAAAGCTATATGACAGGTTATTGGAATAGAGAAAGTTTAGGTTTTTGGAACAGAAAACTAACAAGACTTTTCTCCAGAGTAGTTCAACTTCTACATAATTTATAAAAATAGATCACCTAGAATATAAGACGTACTGCTAAGGAAGATAAAAATAAGTCAAGAGTGCACTGCAATTTTTTAATCAAACTGTGGTAGTGTACCCTGAAGGATTTTGGTTGATAAGAAGCTACCATCTGAGATACAGTCTCACTTGTGTCCTGTCAGCCACCACCCACAGCAAGAACACTGACAAAACCAACGGCAGAGATTACAATAGTGCCTACAGTTGATATGAAGATATGACCAACTGCAAACATGGATATATTAAGGACTAAGTCAAAGATCATTCGTTTGTACCGCAGGCTTGTCCAACTTATAAGTCACCGGAGTACTCACCACGGTATTAGGGGTTTCAATGGGTCGGGTTTGACCTGAACCCGACCCGTACCAAACCCTATAGGGTCAGGGTTTGGTGATAAAAAAGGAGGCCCGATTAGAAACCACGTCGGACCCAAAGGATCTGATTAGTATATGGAGCCGGGTATGGTTTGTGAAATTTCATACCAAACCTGGGTCCAACCCGAGCTCCAATTAAGACTCGTGAATTTTCAATATAAAAAAATTATTATTTACCGGGTATGGACTGGGTCTGGTTCGTGACCCGATAAGAACTGGTTTGGACTTACCTGGGTCCAAACTAGATCCAACCCGTTGACACCCCTACGCGGTATTCATATTTCTAGCAAATATTAACTAACTGCAAATGATATCATTCAGAACCTCCCCATACTTGGGTTAGGATGCCAGACTGGAGCACTAGTTTCAAAAAAAAAAAGTGTTCGAGCATGCAGTCTTCTACAAGGAAAGGAATGATATCAATTGGCACACACAGGAAATGAAGACTAGGTTCGGCTTATAAAGAACAGACTTTCAGTTCAACAGTCAATGCTTATTGCAGGATAGGAATGGTAGAGGAACTCTAACCATCTCTCTCTCTCTCTCTCTCTCTCTCTCTCTCTCTCTCTCTCTCTCTCTCTCTCTCTTATTTATATGCCCACCAGCATTTCTCACGGTGGTTGCCTCCAAAGATTCAGATCCAGGCTCCTCTGGTGATTCATGGCACTGGCATCAGAGTTCCTGTCAAATGTCATCCTGAGCTCAACCAAACAGGTGAAACACAGCGCATCAACAAAGACAACCCAATTCCAATGCATAAGATCCTCAGCCCAAATCAGCACCATGGTAAAGAGCAAGCAACAGACGTTAGACAAAGAAACTATCATCCTCAAAGAGAAAGAAAGAACAAGACCAAAAAGAGATCTGGGTCAGCAACATAAGACCACGCTACTTCGAGTAGCATACCAGGGAATTCCAGGTGCATACAGTGAGGTTGCAGCCAAGTTAGCCTGTCTGGATTGCACAACCGTTTCATGCAAGGCCATTCTTAATGCTATTGAGGCAGTCAAGACTGGGCAAGCTGATCGTGCAATAATGCCTGTCGAAAGCACGATGGGGGGTGACAAGGTCCGCAACTACAATCTCTTGCTAGAACATGGTTTGTACATAACTCAAGAGATAAATTTATTTGTCCATTATTGCTTGCTCGCAATTCCAGGGGTAAGAAAGAAAGAGGTGAAAAGGGTAATCAGCCACCCTGTGGCTCTGGCTCATTGTAAGCGAGGCCTAGCCAGTCTTGGCTTGGATGCGCCACAAGAGGCAGTTGATGACACAGCAGGGGCTGTTAAATTGCTGCGATCACAGCACATGCTTGACGCAGCAGCCATAGCTAGCACACAAGCTGCCAAGCTCTATGGCCTCGAAGTCCTTGCACAGGGACTGCAAGATGAGCCTTGGAATGTTACTAGGTTCTTGATCCTCTCCAAGAACCCAGAGACAGTTACAAGGATAGAAAACACCAGAAAGACCAGTATGGTCATAGCTCACCAAGGTGGTCTGCAACCATTGCTTCGAGTGCTGTCAGCATTCTCATCACGGAACATCAATCTTACAAAGCTGGAAGTGAACAACTCTTTGTGGGAGCCCATTAGGATATTAGATACCACAGGAAAAGGTTTGGTAAAAGAATTTCAACATGTTTTCTATGTTGACATTGAAGGGTCGATTGATGATCAGAAGGTGTTGGATGCAATGGCAGAGATTTCTGTTTTCTCACCATTTATTCGAGTTTTGGGATGCTATGCTGCTGACACTAAAATATATGATCTTTGAGGACAGATCTTGGACTGTTAAGATTCATAGTTTGGAAAGGAGATTTTTGCCGGATCTAGAAATACATGCATTCCCCGGAAAAGAAGGAGGAAGAAATATATCCTTGGAGGCACATAATTAATAAAGAAAATAGATGAAATGAAGAATGCCAAATGGTTCAGATACAGAGACTATCTGTTATCCTCTTGATTTGTTTATCTTTTTCGTGTCCATTGTTCATCTTTTTCATGTGCATTGTTCATCCTTTTCATGTAGCACTCTATCAATGAATTCATATTGGCAACTGTACTAGGAGGCTACAATAACAAAGCTGTGAAATTGGCTGTGAACTTCAGAACCTAAAACTTGTGATTGTGGCTCATTTTAATACACGAAACCTGCAACCTTAGATTAGATTCCACCACTAGCAAATGATAATACCCTACTCTAACAGGGTGGCATAACCTCAAATCAACAGAGGGCTAAAAAAGAGAAATTGCAAAGATGGAACAAAATCGGGTTTGAAACCTACAAATGTAGATGGTTTGACAACTGGCACTCTTTTCATAATAGCAAAGAGAAAGGGTTGTCAGTGTATAAAAAAAATAAAACAACAAGCAGGCCAGAAAGAGGTGAAAAGCAAAGAAATAACGCAGAGGTTAACACATATATTGACCATAAAATACATTATTGGACTCAACATAGACAATTTTAAGCACTGGACTTCAGTAGCATGGCAACTTGAGATGAATCCTCCAATTACTTACGATCCCAGCAAATAATTTGCCAACCAGTGATTTGAGCCTTTGATCTCTTGGAAAAATAGTGTCAGAACAAACAAGGGATTTAAAACATGGCACATCTCTTGGAAAGAGAGGAAGGCTATGAATTTCTTTAGATGGCATCTGCCTAGTAGGAAAATACAACCTCCTTATTAGGTACTACCTTTTCATAGAAGAGTAACTATTAAGGGAGAACCAAGAAAGGCTGATGAGGCAATCAGCCCCCTTGTTATCTTCTGAGAGCACCTATCTACAGGCAGCACACAAATTATATTTGTTCCAGTACCGATTGATTTTCTTGATGAGCTAGATCACTTGAATAGGATTATATCAGATCCAGTCTTCAAATATCTTAAGGGGCTTTGAGTTCAAAACCCTCAAAGGCCTAACTCCCAGCTTCACATATATGCATATGTGATGGGCAGAATACTCTATCCTAATGGAGAGGTCTAAATCAATAGAGACACGCTGATTAGACTGCTTAAAATATATGAAAAATTAAAGTTTTGGCATTTTACCAAGTTGCAAATTTTGGTTAAAAGTTAGATTTTCATTTTCTAGTAGAAAACTTGTAATCTACAACAACAAGGAAACAAAACATGAGCCAAAATAGTACTAACTAACATGAACAAAAAAATCAGTAAGAATAGATGGAATTCAGCTCATACAAGCATGAGAGAGAGAGAGAGACTTCATATAACACTCCAATTTTATAACCCAAAAAATGTTAGATTTTTTTTTTTGAAATACTTTAACAAATATTGCAGAAAAATACATCGGGTCAAAATTTTGGCATGTTACTTTTCATGAACACTTGCAAACATATAATTATGAAATTCATAATTTAACAACTAATTAACCATGAATAACATAAAATTAAATATCCATAATATCCAAAATTTATTACAATTATATTTTAATTGAATTAAAATAAAATTAGAGTCCAAAATTCTTGTGAAAGAAAAAGAAAGGTAGGCTTGGTCCCCGTCACAACCTTATGCCTTTGCATTTAAGCAGCTATTCATGACCTGAAAAACATTAAAATCAGAGAGGTCAGACACAACTTATCTCAGTAGGATAGATTATACTAAACTTGTAAAACAGAAATACAAAACAAAAACTTCATCTAATTTTTTATAGTAAATTAAATCTAATTGACTAATCATGCATTTTAATTTAAGCAACAAGTACAGAAACTAACAAATTTAAACAAATATGCATTATTCATTTTTAACTCAAATCAAATACAATGCATGAACAAATAAAATGTATGAACTTACCATATGCAGAAGTCATCAAATGCATGCATAAATTTTTATCTTCGATTAAGTATTTTTTATTAAATAATGAATGCAATGCCTAACTAATGCACATACATCTTCAAGTTGTCACTTCTTAGCCTTGTTGTTATGACATAGGCTTAAAAACTAGATCAAGGCCATAGCGCAGGGGTATTTTCATACATAAAAGTAGCTTGACCTGGCCAGACACCTTTCATCGATGACAGAGTGAGAGACGATATTTTGAGAGAAATTTCTAACACCTTTAATCCTGATGCATCAGATTTTCTCATGAATACCTTAGCCCCCTACGTTGCAGTCTAATGTAGAGGTTTTCTCATAAAATAGTGGGAGGGGTGGAGCAACCTTCCGTGCTTGAAACTTACATGACCCATGAAGTTTTGTATCACTTGCCACTCTCCCAGCAAATATCTTTTATTTGCGATGTTTCATTGTTTTACTTGATTACTTGATGTTTTATATGAAATCATACTTGAATCCATCAAAAGGATTCAGCCTCATATAGGGCAATGGATGCACTTGCAAAGCAGTAAAGCATTAATTTATTTATGCTTTTAGAGATAAACATATGCATATGCATAAATAAAAAATTTATATATTTCATGTTTTAGCTAACACATATGTATGTACATGAATAATACGATAAAGAAACATGTCTTACATGCATTCACATAATTGTAACATCAACATCATCCTTATCAACATCATCATTGTTATCATAACATGTTCAAATATACAGCAACAACTAATATTTGGGATTTAACATCATACTTTGCATATTGGACCCTTTGGTCCATTAATTAATGCTTAACTCCCTTTTATGCAACATATTGAGTTATTAAAATTTCCATTCATGACATAATATAGGCACATTTTGCACTGTACAAATTAGACATGTATATGGAAACACATTATGCATGCAAATCATATGAAAAATTTCATGAAACATAGATAACTTTGCATGAATCAGAGTTGGACTCTTAGACCAACTCCAAATTATGAAACTCTCAACTTTGTCTGATCGTTACAGAGTTCACAAAAAATTTTATAATCAGTGAACAAAATTAAAATTTTCACAGATCATATAAAATTTTGTCAGCTTTCTGTAGGCGCAAACTGTTCATAAATATTCCTCTGTATGAAGGAGTTACAAACGTTTTACTATATATATGTTATACTATATTTCAACTATTGCAAAACTGTGCTTAGACCATAAGAAAAGCTAACATTTTCAGTGAAAGTAAAAAATTTTGTTAGCTTTCCAACGCAATCAACCACTCATCAAAACTCCTCAGGATGAGAGAGTTATGAGCATTTTATTGGCCGGATGTATGGTTAAAAAACTGCAATTTTGGGTCTATGCATTCGGGTAGGCCCAAACCAGGTCACCTGAATCCGTATACCTGTATTTTTTATATATAATTTTAATTACACAATTAAGTCTGATCTACTCTAAATGAGATAAATCATATTTTTCCTCAACCGTTTGGCTAGAAAAATTGACCCGACTCATATGCATTATTTGCTTAAAAAATAATTTAGGAAAATACATAATTAATAAAATAAATCATGGAATTTACATGCAAATAAAATTCAGAAAAATCTACAAAAATTATAGAATATCCACATGCATATATTCTACCAGCTACAACAAAAAAAATATGTGATTTAAGTCACGAAATTCATGATTTCTCTAAATTACCAAAATCTTTTTTAAAAAACTCAATTTGACTAAAATTGTGATATCTCAAACTTTTGACCATAGAAATTCACCATTTTTTTACAAAATGTCTAAAACAACCTACTTTACTAATCTAAATCAATACTTTTAAGAAAATCATAGCATAATTAGTGTATTTTTAAAATTTACAGATTTGTTTTTTGAGAAACCAATTTTTAAGCAAAACATATTTTTAAAAGGAGTTTTCTCTCAAAACCCTTCTTTTTCCATCTTTCGATAGCCCTAAGACAAACCCACGTATGGGAGGGTTTGTTTAGGATCTATTCTTATGAAAAATAATGGGTCTTTGCGCACGATCTGATCAATCTATGCACACCACGACGTTTAGGTGATGCTTCTTATGCCCTCCTAGATCACATGGAGGCCTCTCTTGTAGGCTTAAGAGAAAAAGCTATAGGGTTTGGGTGAGAAAATGAGAGAAAAAGCAGAAAAAAAGAAGGGGATTTGGGTGAGAGAGAAATTCTAAAAGAAATCTCAAGGAAGCAAAATGGAGGGGGGGCTTGAGCCCCTTCATGGTTTTATAGATCTCTTGAATTAGTTCAAGGGTTGGGATAAATCCTAGTCCTTGATCTAATTTTAAAAAAAATCTAAATCTATGTGATGTTACTTGCCCTTTTCAAATGTAGTTTTTTTTTCTTGAGATATTTATTTTTTTAAAACATAGCTTAAGCACTGTATAATACACCTTACATATATTACATAGTATATACATATTATATTAATACTTAAAAGAATAAGAAAGGGTGGTCGACCCCCATGGGTTGGCCCCCTTTCCATAATATTCAACATGCATGCCAAGCAAGCAAGTTGACGTTTCTTTTTTTTTTCTCCTTTCTTCTCTTTCTTTCATTCTTTCCCTCATGGGTCCAGCTCTTGCTGGACCCCTTCTAGTGTCTTCCAAAAGTGACACCCCCTATGGGGCTCATTTTTTAAATTTTGAAAAGTTTTGACTTTTTAACCCTTTTCTTTGATTTTTTGAAACTTTGGTTTTTAACTTAAATTTCAAGTTTTTTTTATTTTAAATCAATTTAAATTTTAAATTAGGATGCCACATAGGATGGGAGGGCCCACCTATAGACTCCTACCATTTTATAAATTTTAGTTAATTTTTGAAATCCATTCCATGAAATTCAAGCTAAATTCATTCTAAATTAAATTAAAATACTTTCTGAATTAAATCAAAATTCACATAAATTTTAATGAATGTAATTTAAGTAAATTCACACCTAACTAAATTTTGTTAGTTTATTTTCAAAGTTTAGGCATCTAAATTATTTATTTTAATTAATTTCTCTATGTTTAAAATTTGAATTTTACTGAAAAATATGATTCAAATTTTCAATTTCACCTTAAATTGTACTTAAATAATTTAAAATATTAAAAAATAATAAAAAATATTACATGTCAATCAGAATGTGACACATGTTAAAGCCATTGGAATAATATTAAAAAAATAATTTTAAGTTTAAGTTATTTTTATATTTATTAAAAATAGCCAATTCAGGTTAGTATCGTATTGATTTTCTGACGATAAGATACGTACTGACACAACATTGATATAAACTGCTTAGGAGCTAGTCTTATTAGTCATAAAAAACCTACTCTAGTACTCTCATTGATTTGTTCTTACCTACTCTAGTAATCTCATTGATTTGTTCTTCTAAAAATGAGTAGTCAATTGGGAGTATAGACAAAAAGTTTATTGTAGTTAGAGAACCAAATTAAGTATATGATAAGAATTGGTTGCAAAAAGCTGCCCAATTTATCAGTTATTTGCAAGGAGACACCTAAGCTTACTATTTTTGCATTTTAAACACCCTTATTTTTACAATTTATCAGTTATTTGCAAAGAAACTCAAGAGGGTAAATAGTCCCAAATCGAAAAGTAATGGAGCAATTGGGTCGTTTTGGGTTGAGTTTGGGTCAGTTTTTTCTGAAATGGGTTGAACATTACATCCATAACCCATTCAATCTGATTCCAGATTAGATTTGGGTATGCGTGAATTTTGGATATGTAACTGTTAATGGGTTTGAGTATAAATCCGATCAGATATAAACTGATGGAGTTTTAAGTATACTATTTTTTTAATCTGGTGTAAAAGTTGGAGCCAAACCTTAGCCAAATTTTGATTTTTGTTCATATTTGAATCTAGGAATGGCTGATTTGATTTCTGTTCATATTCGAATCTAGGAATGACTGAAATTACAGATGGTATGGGCCAATGAGTTCATATATAGAATTAGAACAGTATGGTATAAACAGGTGAAAGCTTTCAACAAATTCATTTTTTTATTTGGGTCAGATATCATTCTTTAACAAAATTATATGTTAACAAACTTTAATATAAATTCTCATAAATTAAAGTGCTTATGAAATCATTATTCTTAAGGGGCAACATTTGGTCAGGTCGCCATTTTGTACAAATGAGTTTTTTTTCTATTTTTTTTCATTTGTTTAGTTTTTCCTACTAGTAAGCAATCCGCCAAAAGCAAATTTTCATGAATTTAACCTTACAGATATTATCTGCATGGCATGGACTTTTTAGAAAAACTTTCTTTTAAAAATTTTCTCATGTTTGAAACGGATGAAAAAGTTATAATATTTTCTTTCTTACCTTTACTTTTCCTACTACTTTCCCACTTCCAAACACCCTTACTAAAGTCCCTAGAGTTGGGATTTAGTAGGTCATGGTTTGAGTGGGGCTGGCCTGATGTCCACCCCTATCAACCAACCAATACCATTTGCTTTACAAAAGATCAGAACAAGAAAATCAGAGTGTACCTCCAACCGAGTCTTACCTTCTAAGCAATAGTGAGTCAGACCCATAGGCCCCATGGGCCAAACCAGGCCGAGCCAAGCACCGGCAGACCCATTCTCTAGTGAACAAGGGCAATCTGGACAATAACATTTGCAACGGCTAAATTTTGGCAATTTTTTTAAAAAAATAATAAAATAAATCATGCCCTACCATAACGGTCATATAGCCGTTAATTCGACAAAATAGAACCCAAAACACCTTGAACGTTCCCTTCTCTCTTTAATAACAGGCATCCGCGTCCTATTCTCTCATCTACTAAGCACTTCCTCTCCTATTCCTCTCTCTCTCTCTCTCAGAGCGTTCAATGGAGACTCCATCTTCTGCAAGACGCATGACAAGATCTCAGACTGCGGCTCTGATGAATAGCTCGTCGAAATTCACCAAGGGAGATGGTGGATGCTCGAGATCAAGAAGCCACAGAGCCGATCGGCTGGCCCTTCTTGACATCACCAACGATTCGCCCATCGTCGGAGTCACGACCGGTGCCAATGAAAGCAAGACGCCGGCATCGAAAAGTAAGACGATCCCCAGAGTCGGCCCCGTCAACACGCCCTGCTCAGGCGAGACGCTTCTCCGGTGCCAAGTGAAATCCCTGTTGCAGAGGGTCGAGGAAGAATCCGAGTTTCCTAAGCTCGACCGGCATCAGCAGAAACTCTGCTTGGCCGGGAAGGGGCTGATTTCGCCGGCGGAATTGTTGGCGCCGACGCCTGTGAACACCCCCGAGATCTTCGAGAATCCGACATTGGAGAACAAGTCCTTGCAGAATGGAGAAATGATGGGTCTTTCTTTGATCGCTTCTGAGTTTCAGATTCCTGAGGTAATCTTTCCCTGCTCTGTTTGATTCTTGATTGGGGTTTAAAATTTTGGTTTCTGGGTTTCCATTCAAGAATATATATATATTCTTGAATGCAGTTTTCTCCATCTCTTGCCTAATACTTGTATTCATATTCATATTATTAGGATTTTATGTAATATTTCTTCGGGTACGATTTGTTTCTTGGCATCTGTTTTCTTGCTAGGATCTGTCTTGGCATTTGTTCTTCCATTGGAATTGTTTTCTGGCAATCTTCATCTTCTTGTCTTGGCATCTGATCCATTACCAGGATCTGTGTTTAACAATTTAGGTTGTGTTCTCATATTTACTGTAGTTCTGAAAACTATTTTGTTTTCTATTAATTTTATATTCTCTTAAGATTGGGGATTTATGGTTTAGGGATTTGGGGCTTTTATGATTTAAGAGCTAGAATTGTTCTTATTAGTAACCTTTTTTGGATATTTTTCCTTGCATTTTGTTCATTTACTTGGAGCTTTTTATTCAACATTTTGGTGATTGTTCTTGGTTTCTGGACTTGTATTTTGCTCACTTTCCCCTTTTTTTGGTATTGGGGTTTAAATTTATGTAATGTAGTTCTTAAAATTATTTTGTTTTCTATTGATTTTATGCAATCTTAAAGTTGAGGATTTATGAATTAGGAGTTGAGAACTAGAATTCTTCTTATTAGTAACCTTTTTGGGATTCTTCCTTGCAATTTTTTATTTACTTGGAGCATATGTTCAACGCTTTGGTGATTGTTCTTGGTCGTTGGCTCTGTGTTCTGGGACTTGCATTTTTTGTCATTTTTTCCTGCTCTTTTGGTATTGGGGTAACGTAATTCTGAAGTAATTTTTGGGTTTTACCGCTAAAGGTATTTGGTGGCCTGAATGTGGATAACGTGAAGCCAAGTGAGAGCCCAATAACTAGAGCCTTAACGTTCGATTCACCTGAAAAATCAGCAGCTGTTGATTCTACCCCCTCCTTGTCTTACCAAGAGAGCTGCATTCAAGAAAAGACTAGTACAGATGATGATGATTCTGAATGGCCTGTTCACGTAAACGTAAGCTCGCTGCGTTCTAGAAAGGCAGATGAGGAAGACGACGATGACTTGAAGGAAGAAGATGAAGACAAAGATGATGAAGACTACAAGGACAGCAATGGGGAGATTGTTGATGATTTATGTGATGAGTTATGCAGGGGGCTGAGTAAGATATGTGTGCAGGAGAGAGAGGGGCTTCCTCGGTTCGAAGGAAAGCACACTAGATTCATTTACAACAGTGATGATGAGATAGAAGAGGAGGTTACAGTGGCGGGTTCTTCTTCTCCTAATGTGCTGCATTTGAAGGGCCTACCGACTCCAAAAGGAAAACACCTGCGCTTTCCTGATGAAGAAGAATGAATTATTTGTGGAAGGGCATTGGAGTGCCATCTTGACACTATTCTGTGGGAATTTTGCAACTCTCTCTCTCTCTCTCTCTGCAGTTTTTTTGTAGTTTCCAGGTTGGTGGCTGTTCTATTTCTACAAATCTGATTTTTATTTGGAAGGCATTTTTTGGTTTTTTTTTCTCTTCATAAGGATATATTTTTTGGCCAACTCTGAAGATGGGGGCATTATGAAGTTTGAAGTGTGTAATGTTGATTTGTCTTGGAAACAATTTGTTTCATTGTGCAATTGACGACGACCTCAAAGAAGATTGAATGGTGTTGTTTTCCTATGTTGTACTCTGGTTTTATGGTGTCCCCTTTTCCCCGAGCTTTTTCTGTGACAAATTTTAGTCTGCTTGCTATCTAACAAAAAAAAAAGAAAAAGCCATTTTATCGTTAGCTAGCGTGTTTCTTGGCTATCTATCAAAAAAAAAGAAAAAGAAAAAGCCATTTTATCGTTAGCTAGCGTGTTTATTGCCATTTCTCTAGATGAACACCACACCCATCCATCTCAAAAAAATGCCAGGATGGATGGCTGTCAGGCAGGGCCCGCCCACCACCATGCAGAGCGCCAGCTACAGATAAAATGGCTACGTGGCCAGCGTGGTGGGTGTGAAGGCATTGAGTTGAAGACGCCAGATCAAACCCTGCTAGCAAGCAAGCACTTGGGGTTTTCCTCGCGGTGAGGAGGGTTCCTCATCATAAAAGAAAAAGACTCAAGGGGCCATAAACCCGCACATATTTCCGATGTCATCATTGGGGGATCAAGTGGCATTTTCCTATGAATTAGAGAGAAACATTGAACTTTTACCACGGGAGGCATTGAGTTGAAGATGCCGGATCAAACCCTGCTAGCAAGTACAAGGGTATGTCGTGGGACTCCACTTGGGGTTTCCTCACGGTGGAAAAAGACTCAAGGGGGCGTAAACCGGCACATATTTCCCATGTCATTGGGGATCAAGTGGCATTTTCCTATGAATTAGAGAGAAACATTGAACATGACGCAGTGGCGGAGCCAGAAGTTTTTTGGTTGGGTGGGCAGACTTCGGATCTTGGGGACAATTTGAAGGACAATCATGAATGGGGGGATAAGCCCAATTCTTTTTGCTTTATTTTTTTATTGTCCTCAAGGAAAAAAAAACACGAAGAGATGATTTCCCTCTTAATAACCTCATAAAATCTCAGAAAAAAAACATAAATTTCCAATTAAATTTACGTCGTAAAGCAACAAAAAACAAGATGGCCCTGCCACGAATTTAATTGGTACTCCAAAAAGATCTTAAAAGAACCAATCTTTAGGCCCAGAAATACCAGTTCTATCGAAAACCAAAATCATGAATCTTTTTAGGATAACCGAAAAGACAAACCCAAGAAGTATAAAAAAAAACACGAAACCTCTAAGAGAGCAAAAAAAGAGAGAAAAAGAAAGAAAGATGGAAAACAGAAATGATGAGTACACCTTAATATGGATTCCATCTCCACTGGCTGCCGCTTCGATTGTTGAATTCCATCCAAGCGTGGTTCTTGTAAAAGCAAGCACCTTTCCATTGGAAGAATGAGTTTGGGGAAGAGACGACACCCACAAAGGAAGGGAGCAAGTCGGCCGCACATATGAGAAGGACGATGCCGCAACAGCCAACATCAACAACAACAACCACGCAGGGAAGAAGGAAAAGAGAGAGAGATACTGACCTGCTTTTGAGCCTTCAACAGGCGGTCTTGCGTGATGGCGGTGATGCTTTTTTACGTCGGCACCAGTGGCAGAGCCAGGGGTGAGCATGGGTGAAGCAGCAGCACAAATGAAACAGTGAAAATAAAATGGAAAACCTCATTCCCTAATTTTTTGAAATCCTTACTCCTGACTCGGCTTAGTCGCAGTAGACTCGGGGTTGGGCACCGAGTTGAGTTTTTAATTCAAGGGTGGGCGACCACCCACCCCTGGCTCCGCCGCTGTTACCACGGGTACGTGAAGGCATTGGGTTGAAGACGCCTGATCAAACCAGCACATGTCGTGGGGCTTCACTTGGGATTTTTCTCGCGGTGAGGTTTCTCATCATAAAAGAAAAGGGGCCGTAAACCGGCACATATTTCCTATGAATTAGAGAGAAACACTGAACTTTACCACGCTAGTATTTTTGCTCCAGTCTGTTTTAGACAAATCATTCCATACAAGCATTTGCAAAGGAAGTAGCAAATGGCAAACATTTCATCCATGTGGTTCCTTGTACTACAGTATCTGGGGAAAATTTTAACCACATTAGGAAATGAAATTATGATTATTGCTTAGATTTAAATTTTTTTTTTTGCATGCCTTTTGATTGTCAGGGTGTAGGGGTGAAAACGGGTTGGATTTGGATTCAAATTAGAATTTAAAATGTAAATAGTAGATCCAAATTCGGATCCAGATCCAAGAGAGAGATCCAACTAGGTAAAGTTTAAAAATTGGGATTCCAAATGAAATTATAATTATTCTTTAGATTTGTTTTAGCTTTTTTTTCTTTTGCCCTTTTGATAGGTTGTACGGGTGAAAAGAGTTGGATTTGGGCTGGATCTGGATTCAAATTAGAATTGGAAATGTAGATCCAATGAGGTAAAGTTGAATCCGAAATACATGTGGTAATGGGTCTGAAAAAAACAGAACAAAAACAAATTATTACATGTAAAATTGCAATTTGGTCGAACTTTGATTCAGATCAATTCCATATCTGACTTAAAAATGCAAATCCGAATCTACCAGAATCTGAAAATGATCCGATTTACAGATCCTAATCTGATTCAAAATGCACATTTAGACCCAAATCTGAAAAAAAAAACATGTCATACTCAGATCGGATATCTGACCATACCCGATCCATTGCAGCCATGTCCGACTGTGATTAGTCGCTGAATTAAATCAAACCCGATATCCTTTGGCAAATTAAGGAATGACCACACCACTTGCAGCTGGGAGATTTGAAGCGAAATTTATAGTCATTGCCATGATTTTGAAAGACAAAGACAACATTTTAAGATGGAAATGGAAAACTACAAAATACAAAACCTACTAAATCAAACATGATAGTGGATTTTCGAACCCCATAGATTTGTTCAACACAATTGATTATCGACAAACACAACATATCATGATCATGCATTTTGGATGGAAAAAATGGTATTTGGAGCCTAAAAAATTTATGAAAATTATAAGTTGTTTATTTTTAAAATCTAATAAAAACCTATCCATACATCCAAATCAAATGTTCCAAGAAGTGATTCCTATAAAAATCAATGTTAGCAGTATCGGTGTGTATCGATCGGCGATAAGCATCATATTGGCAGAATTTCGATACGCTTTACCCTAAATCAGATATTTTTAAATAAATGCCAAAAAATACTAAAAATAAATTTTATTATTATTATTTTAATAATTTTAATGGTTTTAACATGTGTCATGCTATGGTTGACACCTAATATTTTTTATTATTTATTGATAGATACACGACAATTTAGCTGAGTATCGGGTATTGGCCGATACAACTGAATCGGTGGCCCAACGATTCAGGGACGATATCAATATTGACAACATTGATAAAAACAAGCATATAGTTCATATATGTACAGTCAGAATTAAAAAAAAAACATAAATTCATGAAAATATAGTATCATGTTTCATTTTGTAGGTTTTGTGTTTTGTAGGTTTTCATTTCCCTTAATATACAAACAAATAACGAAAAATGATCGTACTATATGGAAAAAATAATGTGTTTCCAAAAAATGCCCCACAATTTACCAAATCCATCAAATGGACAATCTCGTCAACAGAATCACATCTGAGGTTGTGATTTTCAAAAAAAGATTATGAAATTCCATTTTTTTTACAAAATCCATCACGAGTTTCACATAACTTGTGAAAATCATAAAATTTGCGAAAATCTAATAATTGTGAAATCATGAACAATTATCACATAAAGTATTGCGAAATTTCAAAATATTTTTAAAGGTTCGTACAAGTATAGTATAACAACAAAGCTATTGTTTTTCAAAAATTAGGTTTTTGGTAGTCTCCAACCAATGAGAAATTATGGTCATTTTACTAGGGCCAAGAATCGATAGTGAGAAGATCGATGATGTTTTATCTGCTAAAAATCATCGATGATGAGTTTTTTTCTAGTAAGGGCATCTTATGGTATGAGTGAGATAAGAAATAAAATCTGCAACTCATTCTCGTCATAGAGAACAAGAATGATGATGATGTATCTCCCCATCAACACAAAGTCGACGTATCTCACAATCAGTATTCGATCACATGGTATGGAAAGAATATGCAATATTCTTGAGGCATCCGCTTTAACGAATTGTGAGTTTTTTCAATAAGTGCATCTTATGGTATATAGAATCAATGGTGGGCATTTGCTCTATCTAACTGTGATAAATGGATAGATGTGTTTTCTCTTCATCAACACAACGTTTATGTATCTCACAGTCAGCGTTCGATCAATCAAAAGTCAATGTATCTTTGTTTTCTCCCTCATCAAATAGGCTCTGAGAAGTAGCAACATTCTTATAAAAGAATGACATGAATGCAATGTATTAGTGACTTCATTTTGTGAAAGAATGAAATGAATGCAATGTATAAGCGACTTTGCTTTATGAAAGAATATAATAAATGCAATGTATGAGAATCTTCATTTTGTTAAAGAATGTAATGAATGCAATGTTTAAGAATCTTCATTTTGTGAAAGAATGAAATAAATGTAATGTATGAGCGACTTCATTATGTGAAAGAATGACGCTTCATTTTTCAACCCCTTTTTTGCTTCTGGATGTCTTATTTTTGCAAAACCTGAATTTTGGCCCCCTCATATGAATGGTAGAGACGAATAAGAAATTTCGTAAGAAAAAAAAATTTGCAATGCTAGTGTGATGCTATTAAGAAGCATGTACCTTGTGAAATTCTTTTTTGATTCAAAAAAAATGAATTGAAATTCACATGTACTTTATGAAATTCATTTATGATTTAAAAAGAATGAATCAAGATTCACATGTACCTTATAAAATTTCTTCTTAATGCGTAAAGTCACCAATTATGAAATTCACATGTACCTTTACATAAACAACACATCAAAAACGCATATCAAACAAAAAACAAGATCAAACAACTTCACTCTCTATTATTTATACAATTCATTATCATAATTAAATCAATTGCCTATTATAAAAAAAATCAAACAACTTTATTCCTTGTTATATACATAATTCATTCTCCTCAAAAAACAAGAATAAAAAAACTTCATTACTTTATATACACAATTCACTCATAAACAAATGCATATATGATAAGATTCTTCATCAGCTTTCATTGCCGCAAGCGCAATAGTCGCCTTCATCAATTTTCATCCACAAGCGCAAGTGTATCATCCATCTTAGACTCTTCATTTTCACTGCCGCAAGCTAAACCTTCATTTTCTGGTTTGCCTAATCTCAAGTATTGCATATACAAAATGACATACTTGCAACATTCGTGTATCAAAATGAACAAACATGTACAAAGTGATTTAACAAATATGTACAAAAGTAATCACCAGTTTGATGAATTAGGAATGTATTGCACAATAGTGGTTGATCATTCTGCGTAAATATTGTAACCAATCCATACTGGAAAAAAAAATGTGACATAACATTAAACCAAATGAGTACTTGAACAAAAGAAACACAATATTGAAAAAACATTATGTAAACTACAAAGAAGCATGTCATAGACAACTCTTTAAATGCATCAAATACTCATACATTTCTTTCTAATTGTGTTTTCGCCTATTGTGGCCAAACTCGTAACATACACTGCACTTGTATGACACCACCTCCTTGTATTCTATTTTTTGTCTCTTCACTTTAGGTCGCCCTGCTTTCTTAATTGACATTGATGGTAAGACGACAATAAAGGCCGGAGGAATGACATGTGGGACATTATCGGTCATCATATGAAATAGATAAGTATAATATGCAACTTGATACGATTCACACTTGAGAGAGGTAAAAGCATCGAGAAAAAAATTGAGAATCTGTGAGAATGTCCATTTGGCGAATTTGATAAATTATAGAGCATTTTTGGAAATACATCATTTTTGTTGTACAATACGATCTTTTTTTTAATAAAAAAAGAAAACAATTTCATTTAGGTGCCAAACTTTTTCCCCTAATAGAAAACAGGTCACAAGTTCCTGAATTTCTAGTTTTCAACAAACTAACAAACATAGACCTACAATTACCCTATCAAGAAATTTAGAGATATCAGTTTAACATGATGTTCCTACTGGTCTATTTTCAGGAAACTTGTGGCATATTTGAGAAAATTCAAGAAAGTGACTCTTATTTTCAAAATTATGGGCAAAAGGTTGGCTCTTAATAGAATTTTCCCAAAATGAAAAGGAATACTAAAACATTAGAAAATGTTGTAAAATGGCACAAGTAATTCTAGTAATATGCACCCACAATGATGAAAACTATCAAGGTATGTTTGTCATCCAATTTCCTATGAAAATGAGTAGTTTGAAAAAAAAAAAAGATAAAATAAAAAATGATCTTAGTGTACGACAAAAATGACACATTTCCTGAAATGGCTTGAAACCTTTTAAGTTTGTCTGCTTTCTAAAATTGTAAATACTATTATTTTTAAGACCATTTTAGCCTTACACCTATCAGTTTCGGTACGAATTTCCTCCATATGTGAATTTTCTCGGTGTCCACCGAAAATGCCTTATTCACACATATTTTATGTGAATTTAGTAAATTTTTATGTGAGATAATACAACTATTTGCAAGGTTTCTTTGTTTGAGTTTAAAAAAAATCATAGTTTTTTATGTGCATTTTTAAATTTTTTATGCGAAGTAACTCTGGTATTTGTTATATTTCCTATGTTTTTTAGTTTGATTTTAAAAGAAATTTCGTAGATATTTTATGCAAATTTAGGAATTTTTCATGCGAAGTAACTCAGGTATTTGTAATATTTGCTATGTTTCTCGATTCGAGTTTAAAAGAAATTTCATAGATTTTTTATACGAAATAACTCAAGTATTTGCGATGTTTGGAGGTTCGAGTTTAAAAGAAAGTTCGCTTGTACTTATTTTATGTGAATTTCATAAATTTTTTATGTGAGGTAACTCAAGTATTTGCAAAGTTCGTAGGAAAGGGTTTGTAGCACATTCTTTCTTATCATAAGGGAATGGCTTGGGTTCTTCTCTTAAGTTACCTCACATAAAAAATATAATAATATTGTATAAAAAATCTATAAATTTATTTTTTAACTTGAACCGACAAATCTCGCAAATACTTGTGTTACCTCGCATAAATAATTTATAAAATTCACATAAAATAAATGTGAGAGAACTTTCTTTTAAACTCAAACCTTCAAACCTTGCAAATAGTTGAGTTATCTCGCATAAAAAATTTATGAAATTTACATAAAATAAGTGAGAGTGAACCTTCTTTTAAACTTGAACCTCCAAACATCGCAAATACCTTAATTGTTTCATATAAAAAAATTATAAATTCGCATAAAAACCTATGAATTTTGTTTTAAACTTGAACCAAGAAACATAGCAAATATCGCAAATACTTGAGTTACTTCGCATAAAAAAATAAAAAATGCACATAAAAAAACTGCAAAATTTCTTTTAAACTCGAACCGAGAAACCTCACAAATATTTAAGTTACCTCGCATAAAAAATTTACTAAATTAATATAAATATGCATGGCAAAGGCGTTTCCAGTGGAGACGAAAGAAATTCACAAATAGAAGAAATTTGCACCTAAAACTATAGGTGCAAAAGCGAAAATAGTCCTAAAAATAGCAATATTTATGATTTTTGACAGCAGACAAATTTAAAAAGTTTCCAGGCATTTCAGGCAACATGTCAATTTTGTACACTACACTCATTTTTCCAAGATAAAATTCAAATAATTTTAAGAGAATATTTTCTTTTTGGTCCTCCTTTGAAAAATAATTCATTTCCAAATGATCCGGTCAACTCGTTCAAGCTTGTGATTAGGGTTGTGCATAAAGAGCTCATTAAAACTAGTGAAATCGGCAAGCTGAACACAAGCAACAAGTGCTCATGTTAGGCTTGGCTTGTCTCATACGGTGCTAAATATAGTTTATATTTATTATATATCTATAGTGCAGATGGTTAAAGCCTTTGGCAGCAATATGTTAAAAGTTCAAATTTTATTGCCTACAAATTTGAACCAAATATATTTATTTTATAAATGAGCCTGTTTGAGTTTGGCTAGTAAGTTTAGAGTTCAAATTCTAATATTTTCAGTTTCCGAAAACCTATTTCTTTTTTTTAAACAAACTAGCTCGAATTCGACTCCGCTTGCCACAAGAACAAACTGGGCTTGGACACCCTTTAGTTTTGTTTACCAGCCCTACTTGTGATAGGCTAGGCTCGGGCTTGATCCTAAGCTCATACTTAGCAAAAAGAGTTTTGCCCTTTTGGGCTCAAAAAGTGGATGTGAGGCTGTCAACTCATCGGGTCTAGGGCCAGGTCCTTGTCTGACCCTTATCCAAATTCTTAGGTATGGCATAAACCATTAAAACCCCCAAAAAAATGGCTGACTTTGAGAATTTATTATTTTTTTGTTTACACGGAGAAACCACTCCCAAGATCAGAGACCTAGCCGCATTGGCTCTGCCTGCAGTACTTATGGTCACTGTCCTGGCAGCATAAAACTTTCTGAGCTTACCCCTTGCCTTCAGGGAGTCACCACGCTTCAACTTGTGTAAAAGGTGACACCCATGAGATTTGAACCTAGACTGCCTGCCTAGCTGCCTAGGCCCCATCCCACTAGGCCAAACCCCTTTGGGGCGTATTTAAATCTGAAGGTTCGAATCTGGATATGAATAGCATGTAAGGACTTCCGTATCCAGTAAAAGTTCTATGATCCGAGTTGGATATCCGATCAAACCGAGTACAATAGGCTACCATTCATAAAAAAATCAGTATTGTCGCGCAACCGTGCCCTCTCATTTCCTAACTTTTATGTCACAATGACACGTGATTTAAAATTGTCATGGGTGACATGAATCGGACACTAAGACACGCTATCAAGACTTTGAAACATATGAATATTAATTTAATATTTTTAATAATACATAAATAAAAACATATTATACTAAAAAAATAGGTTGTTTAAAAAACCAAGATGCAATATCTTATTTTGCAAAAGAATTTCAATCTTGCATGTCAAACTCAAGTCTTGTGTCGTGTCAGGTGGTACCCGAATCTTTGTGATATTGGATAGCTACTATGCCAACGAGCTGTTATTTGGCATTGATGTCAAATTTGTGCTTATTACACTTTTCCAGTAATTCGTCTCAGGTTCGACTTCCATTGGGTCTGCCGGTGTGGGTTCCGTGAGGGCTTGCATGCTGGCAACCCCACTTGAGGTTTACTGCACAAGGAGGACAGGCCAGGGTTACTGCTTACATGTGGAAAACTTGTTTTCTGAGAAACCTTTTTTGAAACCGGAAACCATCAGTTTCCAAAACTTATGAAAAAGTTCTAAAAACCGGAAAACCCGTTTCCCATAGAGTGAGAAACTTGTTTCACATGACACGGGAAACCTATTTACTTTATATGGGAAATATGTTTCTGTATATTTTTTGCCAGTTTTTCTTAAATAATTTTTTTCAATGAAAAATCAAGATATATATGTTATTCAAAAATTTAATTAATTTTTTAGTTATAATCATATATTTTATAAAAAAATATTAGTTTTTACTATTTATCATAATATTAGTAATAAGTAAAGTTTATGTAAACTTATTGTGAGCATTTGCACTTTTGTTCCGCACACACAATAACTGAAAATTGGTGGAGTATGAATTGAGATTTTTATGGGTTTTTCATTTTATTTTTTTCTTAAGTTTCACTATACCAATGTGATCGAGATGTTTGGTTTTATAGAAATAGACTCTTGGATAATCCTATTATGATGTATAAGAAATATCTTTTAAGGCTTGAAAATCAATGGCTCATAATTTTTGTAAATATTTAAGCATCCAAAAAATCACATTTTTTTATAGAATAACTAGAGCCTTAACGTTCACATGAACTTTAGAATGTATAGTTTCTTATTCTTTTATACAACACGTTTCTTGTTTTGGTCTCCCTTCCTGACAACTTTGAGGCAGGCCCATTAAGTGACCCGGTTTGGTTTGAGGGTTCCTTGTCATTAAAAGATACACTTCTCAATAATTAATAAATGGGTATGGGAACATAAAATAATGAATGTGGTTGGATATGAGTGGTCTCTTATTTGACCCAGCAAATGTTTAAATCCAAATCCGACTATGGGTTATCTGGTTAGATTTGGGATAACCAAATGGATCAGATGCTTGACCTGTTGACAGCCCTATTCGTGTGACAAGCATTTTAACGTCTATTAGAAATGCACTTTCAGCCATATCATCATAGTAAACGGACCCGATACTCTTTCACTGGATAGCCCACTATGCCAACGAGCTATTATTTGGCATTGATGTAAAAAAATGTGCATATTACACTTTCCAGTAATTAATTCGTCTCAGGTTCGACTCCCACTGGGTGTGTGGGTGCCTTTAACTGGTGGGTTCAGTAAAAGCTCGAGTGTTGGTGACCTCACCTGAGGTTTACCTCATAAGGGGGCAAGCTCATTAAGTTACCCAGCGAGGGTTCCTTGTCATCAAAAAATACACTTCTCAGTAATTAATAATGGGTATGGGAAGACCCAAGGGGTTTGTCCTAATAGGATGGGGCCTAGAATGTTTGACAGTGAGTCTAGGTTCAAATCCCATGGGCGTCATCCTCCTGCATAAGCCAAAGCTTGGCGAGTGTGGTTGAAAGCAGTGTTGTGAGAGGCGTACGCCTCAGTACCTGAAGCGTCCGCCTCAGAGGCAAGGCACACGCTCAAGGTACTGAGGCGTGCTGTGATGCGCAAATTGCCCCTCATCAACCTCCAAAATCCCCTCCTTCATCCCCAAGTCTTCCTCCTCCGCCCGATTCGTCGGCTGTGCTAACCCCAAGTGCCGGTGGATCCACCGCCACGTGCCGGCCAACTGCTCCTCCGCCGCTCCCTACCTCCCCTCCCACCACTTCACTTTCATACCAGTTGTGAGAGGCGTACGCCTCAGAGGCGAAGCGCAGGCTCAACGCCTCGCTTCGCCTCATCGCATTTAACAACCTTGGTTGAAAGATAAGCCCTCAGAGCTTTACGCCGACATGGACAGAGATGGCAGGCTGAGCCAGCAGGGTTAGGTCTTTATGCCTGGGGAGGTTTCTTTGAGTAAAAATAAAAATAAAAATAAAATAAATGGGTATGGAAACATAAAATAATGAATGTGGTTGGATATGAGCGCTATCATATTTGACCTAGCAACTGTCTAAATCCAAACCCGACTATGAGTTATCTGGTTAGATTTGAGATAACCAAATGGTTCGGATACTTGACCTGTTGACAGGCCTATTCGTGTGACAAGCATTTTAACGTCTATTAGAAATGCACCTTCAGCCGGATCTTTATTACAGTAAACGGACCCGAAGCTCTTTCACTGGATTTGGATTGATAAGGTTAAGATCCATTTGAGTCATAGATTTTACACTTAAAAACAAAGTCAAAAGCGTGGCTCACCTTGTGAAATATGGCTAATTAAACGTGATCTACTCAATAGCTATTATTTTGCTGTTAAAAATGTGATACTGTAAAATATTGCTTATTTTGAAAATATCGCATTTTTAATGTGCTAATATCATGCAAAAAATTGCATTCTAAACATACGTTTAGATTATGTATATGTTTTATATTTTTTGTGCAGATATTTTTCTGAAAATACCCTCCCTCGCCAAGTTTTTTCCAAGGACGAGATGTGTTACTATGCTTAAAAACTAAACCCAAGGGATTTGGGGTAGTGGGATGAGGCCTAGACTGTTTGACAGACAGTGTAGGTTCAAATCCCATGAGTGTCACCATGAAAAGATCAAGTGCAATATGATTGCATAAATATTTGTGCAATCATATTGCACCTGACATGAACAGAGACCGTAGTAATGTAGGCTAAGATCGAGCGGCTAAGTCTATGCACCTGGGTGGTTTCTTCGAGTAATTTTTTTATTTCTGATATTGAATTTTAAAAATCGCTAGTTAAATTTAAAACGATTCGAATTCGAGTCGTTCAGGTTTTTTAGAAAACCGATTCGATTCAGAAACCGATTTTGACAGCATTTGGTAATTATCTCGTACCCAAGGGTACTCTCGTGACAGCCATATATTTAGTGCATTTGCAGACCCTCCTCGTTCGGCTTTCTTCATCCTTTTGGGCGCGGGCGCGCGCGCGCGAGAGAGAGAGAGAGAGAGAGAGAGAGAGAGAGAGAGAGAGAGATTTCCATCCGAAAATGGCAGACGAAGACTACAACGACATGGATAGAGGGTAATTTTCCTCTACTTTCTTAGGATTTTTTATACCCCACCACATCTTGGTAGATTATTTCTTCTGATCGTTTTCTGCCAAATCCTGCGAAATTTTGCTGTATGTTCTTTTCATCGTTTTCTTCTCACTTTGTTGGTTGCAATTTTGTAGGGCATGCATGAATAAATTTGTTTTTTTCTTATATGGTTTTCACTATGATGGTTTTCTTGGTGGATTTTGTACTGATACCATGCGTATTGGGGTTTGGTTTTTTGAATGATCGAGGGATTTCAAAATACGGTGAGGTTGTGGAATTCATTTGAGCGTTCGTTTTGTCTCTCTGTTTCATAAATGATATTTTTGTTTCTCCTTTCCTTTTCTTTTAACAATTGGATGAAGATTTCGTGGTCTATTTGGATGGTTTTGTGGTTTCTGGGTGCGAATATATGTTCTTAAAATCAATTGCATTTGGGGAAAATGATGGCTGATTAGTTTAGGTTGGTTTTTAGTAGCCCAAATGGGGTTTCCTCGTTCACACATATGTGTTGTACTAAATTGATTTTGGATGAACTATTTGGTCTAGTTTATCGGCTCTTTTAGCGACAAGATAACTGGATCCTTCACCTTCCTTTAGCTAGGAGATTCCTTGTCATAAAAAAACCAATTTAAAGAGGTGTGATCCTTTGTCATGTTATATAGGGATCTGCAAAGCAAGAGGTGATGGTTGTGGTTGGTCTTCAGGAGGTGTGACATTTTGCATTCAAATCATTTTGAAAAGTTTTGGAACAAGAACATGTACTATCATATTTTAGAAGTACGTTCCATAATAATATTAATAAACTCAAATCAAATCTTCTTCTTCTATTTTCTTCTATATTATATTAATTATTGTTCCCAATTCATATTCATCACCAGTTATTATTTATTTTTGAAACACAAACCAAAATAAGGATACAAAAAAGAAAGAACATTCTTTTTTATTATTCTCGCTCTTCCTTGCCTATTTCAAATCTAACCCAAGGAGTTACAATTGAATTGGCCAAATGATATAATTAATCAAATTATTGGTTAGTACTAAGGGTTAAGTAGTTATTAGCTTTTGATATGGATCATGAGATCCACAAATAACTTGACCCAACAAGATCTAATTATTTTATCCGAAATCATTTACTAATTTAAATTTCATTTGAAACTGATTGATTTTCTTCCACCAGAACTTGTGGGAAATTCTATGATACTTGTAACCTCCCATAGAGGTGAAGTAAGAGGTTACTTAAATTGCCTTAATCAAGTTCAAGTAATGGATCATTGAACAAAAGTCTTATTTGAATCATTTTGAGCAGTGTTGTGGAAAGCGTTGAGGCGTAGCAAGGCGCTCCACCAAAAACCGAAGCAAGGCGTAAAGCGTAAGCCTCAAATTTTTTTTTGAAAACTTTAAAAAAATTATAAAAAATATCTAAAAATACAAATAAATAAAAAAATGCTTTATTGATGAAATAACAACCGATAAGAAATAGAAAATCTCAAATAAGTACTAAAAAATATGAGATTAACATATAAAAGTAACTAAAAACTGATTATATAACTGGAAAATATATGAGATTAACCAAAAAAAGTTAAAATATACTAAGAAACTGATTACATAACTGAAATAACTGGAAAATACATGAGATTAACCAACAAAAGTTAAAATATATGAGATTATTCTAAAAAATATGTGATTAACATATAAAAGTAACTAAAAAAATGATTACATAACTGAAAATATATGAGATTAACCAACAAAAGATAAAATATACTAAGAAACCGATTACATAACTGGAAAATACATGAGATTAACAAAAAAAAGTTAAAATATATGAGATTATTCTAAAAAATATGAGATTAACATATAAAAGTAACTAAAAAATTGATTACATAACTGGAAAATATATGAGATTAACCAAAAAAAGTTAAAATATACTAAGAAATTGATTACATAACTGGAGAATATATAAGATTAACCTACAAAAATTAAAATATATGAGATTATTCTAAAAAATGTGAGATTAACATATAAAAGTAACTAAAAACTGATTACATAACTGGAAAATATATGAGATTAACCAACAAAAGTTAAAATATACTAAGAAACTGATTACATAACTTAAATAACTGAAAAATATATGAGATTAACCAACATAAGTTAAAATATATGAAATTATTCTAAAAAATATGAGATTAACATATAAAAGTAACTAAAAAGCTGATTACATAACTGAAAAATATATGAGATTAACCAACAAAAGTTCAAATATATTAAGAAACTAATTACATGACTAAAATAATTGAAAAATATATGAGATTAACCAACAAAAATTAAAATATAGTAATATACTAAGAAACTTATTACATAACTGAAATAACTGCAAAATATATGAGATTAACCTACAAAAACTTTGTTGATTATGTCTCAGAAATCTTGTTGTAAAAAAAAAGAATATTTTGCGCCTCAGGCTTGCGCCTTGAGGCATAGAGGGCCGCACCTTTTGCGCCTCAAGGCACGTTTTTTATAACACTGTATGTTCCCTTTCCTTTTTTTTTCTTCTTCCTGTCTTTGTCATTCTTCTCTTTTTTTTCCTTTTTTTTCTTCTTCTTGTTTCTCTCTCTCTCTCGGTCTTCATGTTTTTGCTATAGTTTAGGTTTTTCAGTTATATATATATATATAATTGATAATCTTGTGTTTCAGTTATGTGTTTCATTTATATATAATTATGTATATTTTAGTGTGTGTGATTCATATGTAATTTGTTTGACTATTTCTGTGTTATATTTCTAGTTGACTGTTTCTGAGTTATATAACTTATATTTTTGGTTTGACTGTTTTTTGAGTTATATTTCTGGTTGACTGTTTCTGAGTTATATAACTTATATTTTTGCATGACCATTTTTTAGTTATGTTTTCGAGTTATATAACATAGATCTTATAATTTGATAAATTAAGAAAAATATAATTACATTTTCGCTTTCCTTTTGATTCCTATTCGCTTTCGACTCGAATCCTAGTGCTTCCTTCTTAGTTCCCCCTTCGAATCCTAGTTCGCTTCCTAGGTCACTTCTAGTTAGCTTTTCTTCTCGCTTCTGAGACAATTTGTGGTTCGCTTCTAAGTTGTCCTATGCTTCCTACTTCCTAAAATTTTAGAAGTGCCTCACTTCCCAAATCACTTCTCACTCCCGCTTCCTCGATTGACAACTCTGGGTAGCACACTGAATAGTAAAGCTCATATTACACTTCTTAACAAGGGAGCACCACAGGGAAGAAGCCAGCAGGTCAAGGAGGAACTCACAGCGTCGGTAGCCTATCCACAAAATGGATTAGGGCGTGAGAACAAATTAATATGAAATTTTTTATGTGAAAATTGTTTCTGTCTTGAAATGGAGAAATTTTCAATATGAAAAGCAAAGACAGTTTTTTTTCCCAAAAAAAGAGAGCAGTTTAAAAAAGATTTTCATATCAGAAATTCTCTCATCTAGAACCATCAAAAAGTTCTCTTTTTCTTTCCTATCCACATTTTTCATATCATTTTCACACTTCCAACGCGCATTTAGATTTCTGTGCCAGACAGGGAATAACTAAAAGCTAAAAACAACTAGTGGGAACTTTGTCTTAGTCCTGATTCTGGAGAAATGCGCTCAAGCAGCTTTTAACTACATTGTGTGTTTATAGTGAGTTCTTTTGCCCTTTTGTCTGTCATATTTGTTTTCTTGTCCTAACCACATGGTTGTTGCAGATATGAGGAAGAGCCTCCAGAGCCTGAGCTTGAGGTAAGGAGCATGAAGCATTGACTAATTGGCTGTAATATCCTTCATTTGACTGGAATGAATAAAATGTGTATGAAGTATGAACCTATATACAGGAAGGAGCTGAAGAGGAAGTAGAGAACAATGATGAGATTCAAGATACTTTTGTTGGAACTGAAACAGAAACAAAAGAAGAGGAACCAGTTGAGCGACCTCGGAAGACATCAAAGTACATGACAAAGTATGAGCGTGCCCGGATCTTGGGTACACGTGCCCTGCAAATCAGGTTTATGTTCATCTTGTATATAATTCATTCATAAAACATTTTTTGTCGATGAAAGTTTTATTTGAAGGCTCTACATCTGTTCTTTTTTTTAAGGCTCTACATTTGTTGTGCAGTATGAACGCTCCTGTCATGGTAGAGTTGAATGGTGAAACAGATCCATTAGAGGTGCTGTGGACAGCGAGTGTTCTCTTGAAAACTAGCTTAATTTGTAGATTCTATTGGACTTTTTTGATGCAGTGTTATGTATGATTTGTCTAAGGCCTATTGTCAAAAGCACCCGTTGAGCTTTCCAGCATGAGCTCCCAAAAGTAAATGCATTAATGATACAAACTAGTCTTCCTCAATGGAAGTCAAATATTGTTGTTGGGTTAGTATTGTATTTTTGCAGCACTTACCATTTCCGATGTTTTCTTAAGATATTCTGACACAATGGCTAATTTCCAATTTTATGAGAATATTTTGCTTCTTTCATATTGCCACCAAACAAATACTGATTGTTGTTTGTGTGGTGAAGATTGCTATGAAGGAGCTTCGGGAGCGCAAGATACCATTCACAATCCGCCGTTACCTGCCTGATGGAAGGTTAACCTTTGGACTACCATACCTGCTATTTTATAAGAGTTGTCCTATATAGATGGTTGACTAAACTTGCTAAAATGGTATGAAATGTTGGCAGCTACGAGGATTGGGGAGTTGATGAACTGATTGTAGAAGACTCATGGAAGCGGCAGGTGGGAGGGGACTAGAAATACCTTTGCTTTAGAAGGCCAATGCCATTTCTTATGCGTCTATGAGGACTGTTCTTTTCCTACTTTTAGGACGTTGTACTAGAACAAGAAAGATAAGTACTTGTATAGGCAAACAGTAGGTTTGATATTCTGAAGATGTCTTTTAGGTTCATTCTCATTCTTCTTAGGAAGGATAATTTTGCTGTCTGTGCGGTCCTTGAAGAGATTGGGTTTTATATATCCGCATTTCATGACTTGTACAAAATAACTTGAACTCTATTACACTGTACTACTATTCCAAACAGGGTGCGGTACTATGGGCCTTGTACCATGCTGGGTATGAGTCTTGTCCTGCCCTTTTATACATGTGTTGACCAAATTTTGCTGGTTTATACAAAGCAACCATGTTTGACATCCGGCTTTTATGTTAAACTTAACTTGGTCATTAGTTTGTTTGCTGGGTCAAGTTGGGTCTGGGTCTTGGTCCAGGTTTGGCGTGGCCGAAGCAAGCCTTAGACAGTCCTGCAAGATTTCTGTTTGGTTGCCCTATGATCCTATTTTCTAAGCCTGGCCTGTTGATGTCTTTAAGGTACATATGCTTTTTCCAAATCAAATGTGATCCGCAGTTGTATGAATCAGAATTGCTAGGGGATTCTGATTGTGGTGCAAATGATAAAACACCTCTTGTTTGCAAAAAAATGAGTAGTTTTCTCAAGCCTCGTTCTCTCACGTTTGTTTTGACATGAAGATGACAGAGCCAATGGGAATCATTCTCTCATTTGTGTGAAAATGATTCTCATGAGAGTTGAATAAACGTGCCTGAAAGTCTGGATCACCTGGTACATTAACAAAGGCTAGAATCACTCTGGGTTGCCGAAATTAACTCTCCAAGAAAGAAAAAGCATCCCCAACAATGGCCATCCTTGTTTCAATTTGCCAATGAATCAAGGTGCTCCTGTCTTTCCTGGCGCATGTTTTGCTGCTCCAAGAGGGTGTTCGCTTCATGCACCTGCCTGTTGCTTGTGAAACCCTACGGGGTGGGTGTGGTTGTGTGACTTCTTTTTCATATCAAATGTGCGATTTTGTACGTCGTTACCAACTGGGCCTTACTGGTGGAGGGTTCGTTTCAGTCCATGGAAAAGAGGTGCACTGTGTTGCTGCTCTCTCTCTCTCTCTCTCCGGTTATCAATCTTATGGCGTTTAATGTTAGAACCAACATGGCAATCAGATGCATGGTGCTTGGCTCCTCGGTTCCTCGTCCTTTCCCTGTATCGCATTATGTCTCTGAGGTTTTTTCTTCTACCAAATCTTTTGGTTTTCCGTCAGACTCGGTCTCCTTCATTAGTCCAGCACAGGGTCAGCAGCATCCTATTCCACAACCCCTGGGTGTCACAGTTGTCGATGCAGCTAAGTTGTTGGATATCTCTCTTTCATCTTCACAGCTGCAAGTGATAGCTGTTGATATGGATTTTACGATTTCAGATATTTTCTGCGATTATTGGGGACTCTCTCTGCAACTCTGGTGGAGCAGTTTGCGAGCAGTTGGGCATTTTCGATGGTCACTTGAGGTCATCTGTCAGTGCTGGTGGTCAGCGAAGAAGAAGGAGGCCTTCGTTAATTGTTTCGGCTACCGATGCTAGGTCCCCAAGAAGGTCATCTCGGTGCCACCAACCACGGGTTTTTCCAGATTTTGTTCCATGAGGACTGTTTGTTGGAATGTTAGGGGCTTAAATTGTCCCACTAAACGCCTGTTTCTGGCTAATTGGGTTAGGGAGCAAAAGCCCGACCTTCTTGCTTTATGTGAAACTAAAATGGAGGTCATCTCGCTCGTGGTCGTTTCTAGCATCTGGCAGGGAGCTGACTATTTCTATAAGCCAGCGGTAAATCATGCAGGCGGTATCCTTATCTTGGGAAAGCAGTCTTTAAATTTATCGCAGCTGGATGTGGGTCTTTTCTCTTTGTCTGTTGCTTTCAATTTGCAGGCAGTTGATAGAAGAGTAGTGGTTTCTGTTGTTTATGGTCCTAATCTCGCCGCCATGAGGCCCGCTTTTTGGGATGATTTGGATAGGGTTGCCGTTTCCAACGCGGATTGTCACCTTCTTATGGGGGATTTCAATTGTTTGTTATCTATCCATGACTCTAATAACCTCGTAATTCCCAATCCCTTTATGCGAGGTTTCCAAGACTTTGTTCACCGTCATTTTCTCTACCCTATTCCTTTAACCGGGGAGCGCTTCTCTTGGTCGAATATGCGGTCTCGTCCGTGCTGTAGGGTCCTTGATAGGGTCTTTGTCACACCTAATTTATTGGACCTCATTCCCGACGTTAAGTGTGTGTTGTTTGCTCCCTCTATCTCGGATCATGGGCAGATCATCACTCATTGGGGAGATGGCTTTCAACCCACTAGGAGCTTTGCGTTTGAAGAATGGTGGCTTCAGGAGCCAGATTTTCTCACGGTTGTTACTAATTCTTGGAACAAAACTGTTGATGTGCATTGGGCCGCGCTACGTGTTCAAAATAAGCTTTCTCGTCTAGCTAAGGATATCAAAGCTTGGCTTCATAGTCGTAAGGTGGAGAAATTTCAGCAAATAGCCGCATGGGATCAAGAGATTTCTGAGTTGTATCAGTCTATGTCTTCTCCTGACTCTCTTTCTGATTTGCAACTTCTCAATCTTCAGGTCAGGTCCTTAGAATTAACCATGCTCTTGAAAAACTGGAGGATCAAAGAGGAAATTCATTGGAAGCAAAGGTCTAGGGTGAAATGGCTTGCGGCTGGTGATGGCAACACTAAATTTTTTCACTCATATGCTTCCCATCGTCATAAGAGGAAGGTTGTTCCTTCTATCTCCATTGAGGGGGTCTCTTATCTCAATCAGCACGTTAATCCGACAGTCTCGCTATTCTTTAAGGACTTATATTCTGCTTCGTTAACTGCGGAGGGTGTCTTTGGTAATTTCCTAGTTGGCTCAATTCAGCTTGAGCAAGCCAGATATATGCAAAGAAGGTTCTCTGAAGATGAGATTTTTTCGGCCATTAAGGATCTGTCGGGTTGGAAAGCGCCTAGCATTGACGGGTTTCATGTCGACTTTTTTAGAATCTTTTGGGACTGTGTTAAATCAGACGTGGTGAGTATGTTCGATGAGTTTCATCGTAACTCCAGACTGCCTTATCATTTGCATGTTGCTATTATTTCGCTCATTCCGAAAGATGATGAGGCCAATGATATTTCTCAATTCCGACCTATCTCAGTTATGAGTGCTCTCTATCGGATGTTTGCCAAAGTTTTGGCGAATAGGTTGAAATCGGTGGCTAACCAGATTTTTTCAGACTCTCAGTTCGCCTTTATCCGTAATAAGAGGGTCCAGCACTCGTTCATCATGGCTCCGAGGTGGTCAATTCCTTGCAGCATAGCGGTCAACCTTACTTTGTCCTTAAATTAGACTTTCATAAAGCTTTTGACTCTGTGCATTGGCCATTCTTATTTCAAATGTTAGCAAATTTCGGTATTGGTCATCGTTTTTCTGGTTGGGTGAGAGAGCTGGTCTCAAATGCCCAGGCCATGTTAAATATCAATGGTATTAGAGGAGACCGGTTCAAGCTAGGAAGGGGTCTGCGGCAAGGGTGCCCCCTATCACCTTTGTTGTTCAATGCAGTTGCTGAGGGTCTTGTGGTCTTGCTAAAGCGGGCTGTTGTATCGGGTTTCATTGATCCTTTGCAGGTTTCCGACTTCCCGGGTCATATTCTTACTTATGTTGATGATATGATCATTTTTTGTCGTGCAAATGTTCAACAGATGCTCAGGTTCAAGCTTATCATTCAGTTCTTTCTCTCAATGTCTGGGCTTTCTCTAAATGAGACCAAATGCTCTATTACCATGTTCAATGTTAATGCCAATATGCTTGCAGCTGGAAAGAGAATTTTTAATTGCACTACTTCTGACTTGCCTATTATGTACCTTGGCTTGCCGTTACAAGTGAAGCCTCTATCTTCTGCGGCTTGGGATCCGACGCTTCAAAAAGTGAAGCGCAAATTGCTTTTGTGGCAGTCGTCTTATCTCTCTAACGCTGGACGTCTAACCTTAGTCAGACATGTTCTTTCAACTATTCCAGAATTTTTCATGTCTCTGTTTGTGATGCCTGTGGGAGTAGAGAAGCAGCTGACGCGCTTGCTGGCAGGCTTTCTTTGGTCTGGGTGTAAACTCACAGGTAAGCGTCACTTGATTGGTTGGCGTTCTGTGGTTCTACCTCGGCGTATGGGTGGTTTAGGCATCCCAGTGCCCAGACTGCGAAGCATTGTTCTTGTCGCCAAGCAATGTTGGTTGGCCCACCAACCGGATAACCCTTGTGCTAGTTTTCTTCTTGCTAAATATGGGGATCCAACTCTTATTCTGGTTCGTCTGGGAACCCGAGGTTTGGTGCTCTCGCACTTGCGTAAATCGTGGTTGAGGGCTTTAGCCTGCTTTAGAGACCATTTTGAGGTCTCCAAAAATTTTGGTCAGTGGTTGCAGTGGGCGTTGGCACCAAGCAGAGAGTTTCTCACCAAAAAAATCTATAGATCGTTGCTACCGCCAGGGGCTGATTGGTTGCCCGAGGATGTGCTTTGGGTGAAGGGTCCTTCCCCCTGTTCGCGAATCTTGGCTTGGTTAATTTTGCACGATAGGATCCAGACCCACAGTAATTTAAAGAAGTGGGGCATTCAACTCCCGAGTTGGTGTGTGCTTTGTCAAGCTGCAGAAGAGTCTACGTTTCACTTGTTCTGGTCTTGCCCAATATTTATGGAAATCTTTAGTAGGACCTGGAGGCATCCTGAAGTATTTGTTAAGGAGGAGTCCTTTGCGCTAGATCTGATCTTGGGGCCGGTTTGTATTAGGCGCAGCAAGAGGTGGAGGTTCATCTGGCGGACATGGTTGCTTACCTCTTGGTGGTTTGTTTGGATGGCGTGTAACGATGCTCATTTTCGTCATATTCGAGTTAACATTCAAAACCTGGTGCATAAAATTTTGGTAGATGTTTATGCGATCTTGCATATGCATCTTAGTGATCTTCCACTCCCTCCTGCTGATGCTAACTATCCTTTGTCGCAATCTGGGCACGCGGCTATGGCGTGAGCCCATTTTATCTGTCTAATGTTCTTTTCTCTTGTGCTTTCTTTTGTTTTGGCTTTTGTTCTTGTTCAGTTCATGGGTTCAACATTTTGTTGATCTTCATAAGTGGTAATGTTGAATTACTTTCGGCTCTCTCTCTCTCTCTCTCTCTTAATCCCATTGTTACTGTAATGGGTAGGACGTTAGTCTTTCTTTAGAATGTGTTGGGTTTGAATCCTGTCTTTTTTTGTATTTTGTGCTTTTTTGGCTTATATGTTCTTTGTTGGTCTGGGTCCTGTGTGTTTTATTTGCCGGTTTCAACCTCTGTTGAACCTGTCGTAATGTTGATATCTTTGATTCAGCTCTCTCTCTCTCTCTCATGAGCCTCTTTTCCATGTTTTGGGGTGAAATAGGAACAAGCTGCCCCTCAGGAGCACTCAAAGAATAGGGTTGCTTCTCTTCAACAGGTATTGTTCAGGATAAGGAATGGACAGGGTGGGATCAGTTTTTGTCTTCAATCAGAACAGGTCCTAAAGTAGTCATGGAATCTAATAGGATAGACCTGGTCTCCAAGATCAATAGAGCCCTTGAGGGGAGGGGCTCAGCTTTGAATATTCCCCAAAGTTTACTTCACATTTTGTATAGCTATAAGAGGTATAATTCAGAAACCGAATTGTAATTCTTATTTCCTCTCAAAATACTTGGCTCTTTTAGCAAAAGGGGGACTTTGTAAATCATGGAAAGATCACCCCCGGAATGAATCCCAACCAGGGATGATGCCTATACACTGTAATTGTTTGAGATTAATGAATTCTGGTAGGGGTCCGCCTAACCCCAACTTGCCTTTCAAAAAAAAACTATGGAATCTTTCACATGCTTCAACATTTAAAACTTGCTGTAAGATATCATTAAAAAAAAGGAACTTTCTGTAAGAGCTAAAACGTCACTGACCAACTTGTTCACCTGGTAAAAATTTGGAAACTTGCCATACTAATCTGCCGACTTATTGGCATAAATGATCTCTTCTTCATGTCGAAATACCAGTGGTAAATTGGTTGCTTATAAGAAAATTGTTCTCCTGCCCTTGTAGGCATTATTCTTTGAAGGCTCTCTCTTCTGTTTATCTTCATACATGTGTTGTGAAATTCCAACTGCTATCTCATTGTTTGTCACAGTTTAATCATGAGTATTTCAACTTGATTTGATCATTGAGGCTAATCAAAGTAATGAGGTGGTTAACCACAACATAAACGTAAACCCTGTTGCTTCCATGATGAGACCAGTTGGTTCTTTTAGTTTTTTTTCATCCCCCTCTTTTGATGACGATGAACCTGTCCAGGGTGTCAAACCCCATTGAATGGAGTATGTTTGATGGCTTGTCTAGGATTGGACAAAATGAATAAAAAAGATGGGACAGAACACGGGTTCTGTTTGTTCCATAACAACTGCACCAAGTCCAACGTTTGTTTGGACCCTACTCAGATGCTATGTCCCAAATATCCGTTGTTTAATGGTGATGTGGGGACAACTTGGACAATCATGGATATTGGGTAGGATTACTTTGTTTTGAATCGGATGACCTAATCTGTCTCCATTTGACATGTTTTAACAAGTTTATTATGGATTTTTGTCCTAGATATGTATCCAATCATGAAAGTATGTCTAATATCATAGTTTTTTGCCCGGAATATGGATTTTTCCCGAATATGGATCTCAAAATGGATTCAAATATTAAAACATAAAAAAATGTATGTAAAACAACTACACAACAACTTTTTCGATATCTCGATGTTACAATTGGTATCGAATATGGATCTAATTATGAACGTATATCTAAAATCTTGATTTTTTTCTTCGAATATGAACCTCAAAATGAATCCAAATACCAAAACATATAAAACTATATGTAAAACAACTACACAACTTTTTTGATATCTCGATGTTATAATTGGTATCATATATGGATTCAAATATAAACGTATATCTAAAATCACAATTTTTTTCTCTAAATATGGATATTGAATTGAATTCAAATACCAAAACATACAAAAACTTATGTAAAAAACAATTACACAACTTTTTTTATATCCCGTCGTTATAATTGGTATCAGATATGGATCCAATTATAAACATATATCTAAACTCATGAATTTTTCTTCGAATATGAATCTCGAATTGGTTCCAAATAGCAAAACATACAAAAATGTATGTAAAACATACAATAAAATTAAAGGTCTAACTAAAATGATTTGAGTAAAAATCATATTCTTGTAGTTCTAAAACAATATATTTTCTCCATAAAAAAGTTACCCTGAGCTACAATCGATAGGTCTACAGTTCAAAATCTATTGCTTCCACACACACACACACACACACACACACACACACATATATATATATATATAGAGAGAGAGTTAAAACCCAAATCTTTTAGCTCGAATTCACCATAAGCTCAAGATCGGTTCAACTCGTCATAAAAACAAGCCAAGCATGAATAAGTTTGTTCGACTCATTTACCAGCCCTGATTGAGAAGCATGTATCTTGGAGCGTATAATGGAGCACAATTTACAACAACTCATGGATGTCTCACTTCCAGATTTTAGTGGGCAATGCAAGAAGAAATGGTAATCTAATTTCATCAATATAATTGCAATTAATTCAACTAATCGTTTCCAGAGCAAGGAAGAGTTTCACATGGAAGTCTTATTATATAAAAATACAAACAGCAGGTCTTTATATATATTAGTGGGAAGGAGAATGGCTGCCAACATTTCTTCTACTAATTGCTTTTCTAGGATCTTCTACTTCTTGCTTAGGACAACTTCCCTTATGACATCCATTGATGTTGCATCAACCAATAGCTCATGTCCCTTTGCTTATCTGAGGAACATCTCTACATCACTAACAAGGATAGCGCCTGCCTCCTTTGCCTCAACCAAGAGTCAGGTATCTATAGGGGTGTAAATTGCATCAAATACCAATGTGTAATGCTTTAGAAAATAATGCAACAAGTACAAATATATTACCTTGTAAGTTCTTTATTGCATGGCTGAGAACAAGTATCAGCAGAAGAAAGAAAACAACAAGAGTTGGTAAACTTAGATGTACAATCAACATCTTATGGCCAATGCCAAAAGTTTCGGCATTAATAGAAGACAAGTAAATGTTACGAGCTCCTCTAGGTTACCCTCCTCATCAACAACATAAATCCTATGTATCTTTTCTCCATCCAACCTTAGAATAACATCTTTCAGTGTGTCATCCCTTTTGCATGCAATTGTTCCCAGCAATATGGGAGAAGATTCATGGTGCTCTACCAAGTAACCTTTGACTGCAATTAGGAAACATATATACAACTGAAAGTTACTTATCCCATACAAAAAATTCACATCTTAGTGGAGAACACATTTAAACAAGTCAAATATTTGACAAATATAGCATATATAGCAGTCCTCTTTTAGAAGCTACTGCGATTTAGACTTTAGACAAAAACTTGTCAAGCAACTCAAACAAGGCAATGATAGGATCTAAATTGAAGCATGCGAGATGAAGACCAAGGAATTGGCATAACACCACCTGTACAAGTTAGCCACTTTAATTATGGGGGTTTGCTAACAAACTGATTCAGATTATTGATTGAGGTCACAAGGTGATGGAAAGGAGCATCATCAAATTCAAGGCCTATCAGGTATATAATTTACATATACATTTCAAGTATAGGTCTTTCCCTACATCAATGTTTTTTAATTGAGACAACGTGCATATCGAGCCATATGAAGCTATATGTTCTTATAGCTTCAACTTCTGAATAAGAACATGTCACAAGAATGATGACATAGCAAAAATAAAGAATAAGAATCAAAATAAAATTATGCAAAAAGCAAGTCCAAATGCCAAGAAGTTTAATCTTGCATTGATACAATGCGTGGATAACAAAAACTAGGAAGATGTACATTCAAGAAGATGACTGAGGATAGAAACAACAAACCACTCTAAATGCATTTGAAACATGACATCAACAAGCCACAACCAAGCCCTCTTAAAAAATGTCAGGTCTTCAATGGTTAGCCTACATAAAAGAATAAAAAAAGGGAAGAAAGGTCTAAGCATCATGAGTTAGCTCATGCAAATTGTTCTTTAACATTAGTTTCAAATTCCTCATGCAATTTGCTTTTTATATAGAGCTCCAAATTCAACTTGTTTTTAGCTAGATTAACTCAAATTCAACCTCAAAAAGATTTCAACCATCATAAATTATCGCACGCATTGCTCGCATTCCTTTGTATGAACATGATTAGCTAAAAAAAAACAAGTTCCGCCCTAAAATAGAACCACCATGAGTTATCTCACACATTGCTCTTAATTGTGAAATGTAACATGAGGTTAGCTAAAAAACCATGCACTTGTTATTAATCATGAAGGGAAACGTGACTTTAGCTAAATCAATCCCAAACTACGCAAAAAAAAAAATGAAAAAAGGATCAAATACACACCTGCATGCATAAACACAAAACAAAATTCAATCTCCAACAATTTGATGTGAAGAAACAGAAGAATATTCTCGAGACATAACAATTTTAACCACCAAAGACCAGAAAAAAACAACCTTGATGAATTCAAACAAGCATCAAAATTGGATCTTTCCATTCCTACAAAGCTAGAATAATGATTCAAAGGAGGAAAGGAAAAAAACAAAAAATAAAAAGAGAACGCACCTCAAATGATGATCTGAAGCTCTCACTCGTCACTCTGCACCGCAGCGACGCACGATCGCCGAAAAACCCTAATTTCTAGCAGAGGACCACTGTCTCTTGCTCGCATCCAGGAACGAGCAGGTTAAGCACCCTTGCCATTTCACAAACTCATCCACAAAACTTCACAATAACCAAACGGGAAGAAGAAGAAGAAGAAGAAGAAGATGATGATGATGATGATGACAGAGATGAAGAAGAAGAAGAAGGGGACCCCGGCTACACCTCACCCCCGCCGGCCTCACACCATCGCCGTTGCCTGCAAGAGAGAGAGTCGGGGACCCCAACTATACCTCACACCATCGCCATGTGCAACGGCTGATTGAAACTCTGTTCCCAGCGAGATTTTAATCTGAATTCCAGTGGAAACAGGAGATGGAAACCACCAAGATTTATGATGAATGCCAACATGGGGATTCGAACGCGGGACGTGCATGATAGCTCTCGTGCTCCACTCTAGCCTAGGGGTTTCAATGAGTCGGGTATGACCCATACCAAATCTCGTAGGTTCAACGTTTGGTGTCAAAGGAAGGGCCCAATTAACTATCTTGGTTGGACATGTGAGGTTCGGTTATTATATGGGTCAGGTATGGTTTGTGAAAATTTATACCAAACTCAGGTCCGACTAGAGATCCAATCAAGATCCACAAATTTTCAATGTAAACAACTTAAAAAATAATATATTACCAAGTATCGACTGAATTTTGTTTATGTAATCTTTATTGGAACCAAGTATGGTTTTTCTTGTTAAATATCCAATTGAACCCAGATCCAAACTGTTATGAACACCTTTTAGCCGGATCCAGGTTTGGACCCTCCTAGAGATGTAAACAGTTTGGATTTTGATTGGATGTACCATACCTGACTATTCGTGTGTTGGCTAAAGGGATTCAAATTGGAATGGTGGAAAGCTCATACCAGATCCACTCATTTACATATAAACGGATACAGATGTTGTCAAATTTTGGGTATTCAAAAGCTCAAAACCATATCCACATCCGATTATAATTGGATATGGTTTTGGCTTACCAAATGAAACTATAGGGAATTGATCCTGTTGGATAGTGGAAGAAATCAAATAAGTTGACATCCCTAGACCCACCCATTTTGATGGGAGTCCGACCTGTCTACACCCCTACTTTAGCTATGTAAGCAGGCCTTCATTTAGTTCATTACCCCATTTTTCAATGAGTTTCTTGCTTGAGTACTAAAAATGTCTAGATATATAGAGTTCAATACAACCATACCATTTGGGGTTCGAACTTGCAACATCCCAACACAAGATGGCTTGCACCAACTGCACTTGCCAGACAAGTGGTGCCCCCGTTGGTGGCCCATTGAATAATTACCAAGTAAAAAATGCAGCGATATTGTTGTTGACCTTTTCACCACCACAAGGGTCGCTCGCATGGTTAGAAGTAGGGGTGGCAATCTGGTCAGGTTGGCGGGTCAGAATACCTCAACCCGAACACGACCTGTTTATTAAACAGGTCGGATGTGGCAAACACGACATGGTTAACTCGTTTAATAAACGGGTCGGGTCGACACCCTATTACACAACGTCGATAGGGGTTTTCGAGTTTTTTTTGGTAGCTGCCGACACAGAACCCCTTTTGTTGGAAAGGGGCTTTCTGATAGGATGCTCGCCGGGGCTCACTGCCTCGTCGGCGATGTCCTATGTTTCACTGGAGTTCATCGTTGTGCGGACGAAGTTTGCTGTCGTCAGAGACGCAGAAGGAGCTTTTTCTCTCTTCGGTCTCAACGACGGTCGGCCATCAGGCTGCCATCGACGGAAGGCTCCAAGGACCTCTTTCGGAGGCCGCCATCGCACGGTTGTCGGATGGTCGCCGGTAAATGACGTGGGTCATCAAGCATTGGCCGACGTTTTATTCCTTTGACCCCGATCATGATGCTAATGGGGGACGGTTGCCATCGTCAGTGGCCTTTCGGCTGGCTGTCGGTGCCGGTGACCTCTGCCTGTCGCTCAGGCGACGTGGGTTGGCTATTGCTCTCTTGCAGGTTGACGGGTTCATGTAAACGGGTTGACCCGTCCGCCTAACTTGTTTATTAAACGGGTTGGTGGGTTGACATACCCCTAACACGAACCCGACCCGTTCAATAAATGGGTTAGGCGGATCAACCCGTTTACGACACAAACCCGTTTAAGCCAAACTCTAACCCGGCTAAGAAGCGGGTTGGCGGTCGGGTCGGGTCAGATTTTGCCACCCCTAGTTAGAAGCAATGTTGCCAGTATTGATATCGGCCCTCAATCATTGGGAAACTGATTCAGCTGTATCTGGCAGATACATATACTCAACTGAATCATTTTATATCGTCCCAAAAATAATAAAAATTTATTACATGTCAATCATAATGTGACACGTGTTAAAATCATTAAAATAATATTAAAAAGTATTTTTTTGATATTTTTTATATTTATTAAAAATAGCTGAATTTATGCCAATATGATGTGCATCGGCCGATACACACATATACTGATAACATTGGTTAGAAGGGTGCTGAGTGGGAGAGAGGATCAAGTCTAAGGAGAAAGCAAATCAGGTGATTTGTCATCTTCATCGTCCATTGCTTCATCCCATAAGGACCATGGTCCTTGTGTACATTGTGGAAGGTGAGGATGACAAAGCACTTTTCTAATCACTTTTAAAATTGTTTAACAAACTTTGTTCATACACATGATCAACACCCAAAACCTGACAAAAATGATGGTTTCCACCTGGATGGGGCTCACTAGATTTTTTGATGTCATTAGTTTTCTGGATTAACATCAGTCATTTGAAATTCGTTCTAAGCATGAAACATGCTGATTGCTTGGGGTGTTGTTCATTATCATGATGGAATTGAGGTTTTCGTCACTTCAGCGAGGGTTCCTTATCATAAAAAAAAATGACTATTTCAAAAGATTTATTTACTATAGCAATTTAATTCCTTCTCCATATTAAGAGTGAGAGAGGTTTAGGTGCAATTGTGCATATATTTGTCGACATGGATCAAGCACAATGATACAAATTCCAGACATAAAACATTTGAATATCCAAATAACTAAGAATCCAAAATCTAAAATGGATTCAAATGGATCCTATTATGTTTCATCCTTGCATCACTATTTGAGTTATATAACCAATCTGGAATCTCTATCATATCTTATGATCTGTTTCTAACCTTTTCTAAAATTGCGTAAGCTATCTTGACCAAGACTACACTCGAAGGAACAATGAAGTCTCGTTCTGCAGGTCATTTTGCCTTTTTTAATCTCGAGCACATACCCTAACCACACCTGAACGTGTAGTTTCGCCCATTTGACCTCATCAGCCTCTCCAATGTCCCAACCTGACATCTTTAATACTTAGCACTGCCCTAGGTCCCTCCAGAAGCTTTGTATTAGTTCTTTTCATATTTAGACTGGAATCTCTTTCTGATTCGCATACCACACCTAGTTTTGACTAACCTAATTTAATCATTCTGAATCGGTAGCTTCCCATAACTCCTAAATTGTCATCACTAGAGGCCTTAGACCCTTACCATATCGTGTCAACCAAGGTACAACCCCCAAACATGTCAGCGATAGGTCGAAAGAGGCCAAAACCGTAGGCATGATCCTCTTACTTTTGTTGGGCTCCATCTAGAATACTTGTTTGTTGCTAGCCATGTCTAAGTTTCAATCCATCTAATCCGGTTCTTGGAGAAGGTGCAACAAATTGGTATAAGAGCGAACAATATATCATGGAGGGATCTTAGCTCATTTGTGAAGATAAACTCGAAGAGATTCACTGGCATACCAAAAATGCTTGAGCGATTATCGAGCAAACTCAAGTCGAGTTGTTTCGATGAAGGCAAGAGAGCACTGACAAAACCAAGCTGCTTGGAGAACATTGAGAGGGTTGTAGAAGCCCTAGAAGATTGGTAGGATGCTCTCTAAAAGAGAAGGCATGACATCAATCAAGATGTCGACCTTAACGATGTTCGAAAGGGACACCCGATCAAACTGATTTCTAGGGTGTTACCCTAGAAGTTCACTCGAGGCATAAGTAAAAAGTCTCACTTTGAAGTCCCTACTTTTCTGGTGAGAACATATGTGAGTGAATCTTTAAAATAAAGCACTCCTTTGAATATCATAAAGTACCCTTAGAGGCATGCATTGGTGAAGCAGTCATCCACTTTGAAGGTAGTGCCCTTCGATGGTACAAGTGGCTTGACCTCGTATATGAAAAGCCTACATGGGTTGATTTTGAGGACCAGATCACAAAAAGATTCGACATCTATGATAGTGGTCTTTGGAGGACCTAATCCCTGCACGACAATTCTATGAAGTTGAAAACCTCATTAACAAATTTGCCACTGATAGTGATTTCTCATGCAGTGTGGCCATCACTGATGCCATAACACACAACAAGCCAAGAGAACGTCCAACCAACCTGACATCTCAATCAGCTTGTAGTACATAGTTGCAGTCGTGATGACAACGACCATGAGTTCAATAACACTAACTACAAGTATACACCCTTGTGCACAACAGCAGACCGGATCCCTCAACCTGCTGTTAACGGTGCACTACTTGGGGTGCAGGGCGCTCAAACCGAGCCACCCATTGCTCGGTCTGATCGATGACAAAATGATGCAAATTATACAGAAGATATGATTGTATTTCAAGTCAAAGAAGAACAAGAACCAACAATATCCAGTTGTTGATCGAACCTTTCTGGTTCGGTATCACAGACAATCAATGTCAACTTAGGTCAAAATAGGCGAAACATAAACCAGTTGACTCTTGCTAAAATTCAGAACATGCAGCAAGATGTGGTGCTCACCAATTCCACTGCTAGGGTCACAAATAATAAAGGGTGGCTAGGAGTGACCAAACTCTTACCTATGCGAACAAAAGGCACATTTAACAACCTCATGTTTGTGGTTTGTATGAAGGCCAATTAAACTCCTTCTCTTCAATAGTTCTTATATGCTAGGGTCATGATCCCTTGCATATGTGTTCAAGAGCAGCAAGTTTAGTTTTTCTCATGGATGCAAAACAACGTTGATTTTGACTTTGATGCAGTGCAACCATGTCTCAAACTCCTTCACCTAGACTTAGCTTAGCTTGGGAGTTTGGTAGTGGTTAGGAAATAATAAACGAGCAACCGCAAAGTCACCACAATACATAAAGTTATTCAAAACCTCATGTTTGATTCAGATGGAGTGGCCAATCAGTTGGATCATGGTCTCTTCTGTTGGTGAAGTGTGGAGTCTGTTTTCTACCTAAATATAAATTCATAATTTATACGGATCTAACTTCATGGTAAGTTGGTAGGAGGTTGCAGGGGGGTCGGCCCTCTTTCTCGTAAGGTGGAGGTTCGAGAGTGTTAGCTCTTGAGACGATTTTTTCAAAGAAGGTAGTTATGTAATTTTATCCTAGACTCCTTGTTGTATTCAGCAATATTAGTAGACTCCATGTAAAATTCATAGACTCTTCTTATTTAAAGAGACATTCTCCTATGTATTGTGTATCTCAATCAATAAAGGAGGCTTAGTGTAGTCATATATATAGGCAATTATTGCTGAATCACGTAAAATCCTTGTTTACATGTGTGGTTGTTTTTCTTCCTTTGGTTTTCTTTGTGCTTGTTTCTTTGATCCATCAATAGGTCGAATCTTGGTTCTATAATATCTTTTACTTTGGGGGCAAAGTGGTGTAGAGATTGGTGGTCTGTTACAGCCCAAATTTTATAAGATGATGTAGATCCGAGCTCTTAGGATCCAGACACCTTTCCTTGCAAGCAATGAAAGCCATCTAGGCCTATGTGGGACCCATAAGGGTAATGTGACAGCTAAGGGGACTTCTCCACATATTGAAAAAGTCAAAGGTTACATCTGCTAATATGGAGGAAGAGGAAGCTGTCATGCATGTGTCACAACCAGAGTCAGCAGGTGGGGCCTACATAAGGGGCGTGAACTAGGAGACCAACATGGGACGTGCCCCACTTTCAGAGGCTTCTTGAATTTTCTAGAAAATTAATTAATTATTAATTAGTTAGAGTTTTAATTGTTTATCTTGCTTAATTGTTTAAGAGTTTTAATTAGTGTAAGCGCCATGATAGAGATTTGACTCTAGGTTGCTACTCTACAAATAGAGGGTTGGAGAACCCGATTGATGGATTGAATTAATTTTTCAATCCTCTCTCTAGACGTCTCTCTCTCTTTCCTCACATTTCTCTCTCTCCTTTGTGTCATCTACGTGAAGTCAGACCTCCCTAAGCTGGTTCTTTATCTCTTTCAAGGGCTCAAGCCTTTTTTGTACTCGTACCTTCAATGTTGAGTGATCCCTACCTTGAAAATTGATGTAGAAGCTTTGTCAGTCATGGTTCTGCTAATCATCATTTCTTACAAATGTGTCTCTGATATTTATACCGCACCCTGAACCTCTATCATACTTTAGGATCAGTCTCTAATATTTTCTAAAGTCGCCTAAATTGTTTTGATTCAGACCGCACTCGAAAGAGCAATGCAGTCTTATTCTGTAGGCTATTTTGCCTTTCCTAATCTCCTACCCTTACCCTGACTACACATGAACGCGTAGTTTCGTCTGTTTGACCTCATCTGCTTCTCCAACGATCCAACTTAACCTTTCTCACTCGTAGCACTTATATCAGACCCCAATACACACTCCTAGATCTCTCTAGAAGCTCTGGATCAGTTTTTTTCAAATTTGAACTGGAATCCCTTATTGATTCCCATACCAAGCGTAGTTTTGACCTACCCATTTTAGTCATTCAAACCCAATAGCTTTTGGTGCCTCTTACATCGTCACCATTAGAAGTTTTAGACCTCTACCACATCGTTTCAACTAGAGTACACCCCCAAGACATGTCAGCCACATGCCCAAAGAGGCCGAAACCACAAGCATGATCCTCTTACTTTGGTCGAACTCCAACTTGAATACCCGTATGTTACCAGCTTGGGGCTCCTTTTAGGTCTAAACTCTAAGCAGTCTAATCTGGTTCTTGGGGAGGGTGAAACGGACCCTCAAGTACAAAAAGAGGAAACCATGTGAAAATCACCAATACAAGGCCTGTCAATGGGTCGTGTCATACTTGACCCAGATCCAACCACATAATTAATGATCGGGTTTGAGGTTTGGGTTCAGGTTTTGTCGGGTCACAAAAATAGAATCCCAAACCCAAAAACATATAATTTTAAAATTTATTTTTATTGAAAAATATATAAAATATTCAGGTCAGATTGAGTACCTGCAAAAAAGCGAGGTCGAGTCTGGTTCCCAGCAAAAATCATGACCAAACTCGGCCAGCACATTGCTCGTGTCAGATTCGCGTTATTCAGGTCGACACTTTCCATGCCCATACCCAGGAATTCGGGGGTTCAGGTCAGGTACCCTATACAAATCGAAGCCGTTGACAGCCCTAACCTACACTAGCATTTGTGGGGAAAAGCACAATTGATCTTAAAACTAAGATTCTTACGGTGGTAGGCATTGAAGATATAAGTGTTTATTTGAAATTAGATAGCTTGTTCTAGTGCTCATTTCTTAGTTGAGAAGTAAGAAATAGAATAGATTACAAATGGTAATTAACCAGATCATGTGTTGAAAAAAAGAAGATGAAACGAATTAATTGTATCATTTGTTGGTTTAAAAATGAAGGCATTTCGTTAACTGAATAGAAGCAGGTCACTGCTTTGAATGGACTAGTCACAGATCAGGCATTTTCATGTTTCTGTCGTCTAGAACAGCTGTTAGAGTGTTACTGTCAAGTAATAGTGTCTATAGGTCAGCCCGTGTGATGCTAGACTGTAAACACTCTTATTTTTAAAAAGACATGTTATTAACTTGTGGTTCATAATTGGATTGTAGGGATGGCAGTGGACCGGGGTAGGGTGGGGGAAAAGGTTTCCACCCCCGCTCCGTCTCAAAATCCGGACATCCATCCCTGCACTGGTTTGGATTTTAACCTTCATCACCGTCTCCATCTCCGTTTCATGTCTTTAATCCTCGGTCCAAAGGGCGAAGCGGGGTGGGGCCCATTTCCCCTCGGTCCATTGCCATCTTTAAAGAAGGAATGGGGAGGGGCAAGGCTGGGATCAGGATAGGGATGGGGCGGGGCGGGGCGGGGCCTTGGCTGCTAGGCTAGCAGTCAAGGTTGGATTTCCATGGGTGTAGCCCATCTGCTTAAGCTAATGAGTAACATAGGCCTAGGGGGCAGGGGTCTTAGCCTTGGAGTTTTACGCTGCCGGCATGACAACCATAGGTATGACAGGCTGAGCCAGCGTGACCAGGTCTTAGTACCGGGTGCAGTTTTTTCGTGTTACAAATCCAAAAAAAGTCCCAGATAACTAAGCTTCTCAGCAGCAACACAAAGAGAATCAACTGTTTATGATGCAATGATGTTTTAACTGAGGAAAAACTACCCTTCACCAAGTTTAATGAGTTAGTAACAAAAGTTTAAAACGCCAATTTATCGCCAAAATGTTTCTGTGTGATTTTAAAAATATTTCTTTAGCTCGCGTTTTTTCAGAAAAATATCGGTTAAAAATACATTAAATTTAAAAGATATGGGGTAAAAATAGAACTTTTAGAAAATGACACCCGTTCTGTTCTTGTTCAAAATTCAAACCTCTAAATAAAACCATTTAAAGCTTTTAACTTCCAAAGTAGATATCATTGAAGCAAGTTGTTTGATATGTGATCCCATCATTCATTTAGTAAATATCAACATTTAAATCACCCAAGGTTTTTTGGTCATTCAAAAATCAACACTTGACAACACACAAAATTGATTTGAAAAAATCATAATTTTCAGAGATAAATAAGATTCGAGAGTTGATCTCTACTAAATCTACTATGCCAAATCGATCAATAGGGTCAAATTTGATCAAAACAACTTGCATCACAAGATGACATAGGGTATGTCTAGAACTGAACTGAATTGTGGGCACTATGAAGACTACTAGGGCTGTTAAGGGTGAGTGATGAAAAAATTTGGGTTTCAGACTCAGGTCAAACCTGACCCGATTAATTAATTGGGATTATATCCTTGGGAGTTTGAGCTCAGATCCTATTAGATCCGATTCTAGTAGGATTCCGGTCATACCCGATCCGTTGGCAGAGTGAGGTACGGAGGGTTGCATCATTGAATTTGAAGTTCTCTCTCTCTCTACCCTCTGGATTTTGCGAAGAACCCGACACTTGTTTGGTCATTTCCCTTCACAGTTTAACACCCCAAGAATTTTTCTTTTCTTACCAACTTATTAATTTTATGAAGCCACTATAAATCATAGTCTGGCTCTTAGATTGCTTGTTCTGCAAGAAGGCAGGTGAAAGAAATTAGGGTTTTTGGTTCTCTCTCTCTCTCCTTCGAATTATGCATTGTAGAAGTGATTGGAATCGAAATCGTAATTTTTTTTGGTGCTCTTTGTATATGATTTTCAATCTGTGTCGTCTGTGCTTGCGAATTGTTGATTTGTTTTAGCGTTCGTCGTGGGGGCTTCGTTGAAGCCGTAGTTACTGTTAGAATTATGTGCTTCCTGCAGGAGTTTCGGGCTCTCTAGAATCGAATTGGTGGAAAAGAATACCAATTCATGTTTCTGGGGCCATTTGTGCGTGATTCCGTGCAGGAATCGGTTGCGTGACTGAGAATTTTGTCAGAATTTCGGGTTCTTGGTGGGATTGAGCGTGATCTTTGAAACCCCAAGTTACGCCGCATGTGTGAGTTGCTTTAGAACTGGTTTGCATGATTTGGTGGTGAGGGTGTGAGCGTATTTTGGTCTCAGGGGGTTCTAAAACTTTTTCTCTGTCCATGTGGGTTTTTTTTTATTTGGTTTTTTGTGATTTTATTTGCTCATTGTGGTTTATAATTGTAGTTTTGCTGGTGATGTATCAGATTATCGGTGAAATTGTGAGCAAAATTCATTGATGATAAGTCGAGATGCAGGGTGGTCAGGAACTGAAGGTTCATTATGTGAGATCGGGGTTGCCTCACAGAATTGAGGAGCATTTTGATGGATATGAACATCTTGATAGCGATTTTACGCTTGCCCAGGCTCTTCAGGATCAGGTTGCCAAAATTATTCCTTTTTATGTTTTTTTTCATCTTTTTGGGTTAACTTTAATGCTTCAATTTTTGTTCATCATATACTCCTGTTCTTATTAGTTATTTGAAGTTTTTTCTTGTGTAAGTATGGGTTTCTGTCAATTTTGTTCATTCTTGAAAATGATGAGAGTAGAACAGAGACGTGCTCCATTGTGTTTTTCAAGATGTTGGTTTCTAAGAGGCTGATAACCAAGATCGATAGTGTCCACTGCTTTCTGTGGGAATGCGAATTTTCGGTTTTACAGAATACTTGGTCACTCTTGGCATCAGAATTCTTACTATTGAAGATTGGAAGGTTTTGTGGAGCGTCTGTCCCACTTGTTGGAGTTAGTTGCTAAGCCTTTTTGCTGTTCTTTTCATGTTTAGAGATGTGATGATTATGATGCTCCCACTAGTGAACAGATTGTGAATGTAAAGCCTATTATATGTTGTTTTAGTGAACTACCTGCATCTTCCTATGTGTGTATAATAGGAAATATGATTAGATTTCTACCATTCATGACTCCTGCTATCCTCCCAGCTGCTTGGTTGCTAAAATGCTAAGTGCAATGTGTATCGGTTGAATGTTGATTTTAACAGCGATCTGCATGTTATATGTAGTGGGTTGCCATGTCAATGGCAAATAAATAACAGACTTAGTTGTAGTAAAAAAACCTTTCTTTTTGAAAAATACATTGGTCTCTCACAAACTTTTTTGCAGAACATGCAATTGGCATGCTATGCCTTAGCTATTTCATGCAATCATAAATCCATTATGATGCAGATACTAACAGCAAAAGCGTGCATGGGCATGTATCTTCTGCATGTGCACACATGTTGAGTAGACATGCAATGTTACACCATTTCTGGACTAAAGACTTACAAAAAGGAGAGGCCTTATCTTCAAGAAAGGGCCAGAGCGTTGTCTTCTTTAATATTTATTTTGAAGTATTTAAAGCTAAATATCTAGAGACCTAGACAAACACTAGCAACATCACCTGCTTTTATGGAATGGTGTTTCTTTCCCTAGTTTTGTTAAGTAGATGACTTGACATTGGCTAAGTCATCTTATTATATTTATAAGAAAGAATGATATCCACAATTGCGTTTGTTTTTTGAGAATGGTCCTCCTCTTTTATTGGTGGCATTCCAGATAATTATGGTAGATTCTTTTAAAGTTGCAGTATTTGATGCTGTACTAAATTGGATTTGAAGGTCAACTTACGCAAACATGCATAGAGTCATAGACACACATGCACATGCTTGAGAAATTTGTTTACTTTACTTTTCCCTTCCACCCGATGGGCAGGATGGATACATCATTTTTAGTGACAATGGATTAATCTCTTTAAAATTTTAAGTCAATTCATGCCTTTCCTTTTTTTTCTAAGGATTCAGAATTTTGAGTGACATCTCAAGAAAAAGATCTATCTGCCAACTTTCCCATGCAGTACATGTTAAATCATCAAGTCATGGTAAAAATTTATTTATTTTTTGAAGTATACTCTCTGAAGCACCCATCATGTCTGAAATCCCTTGAGGATTCCTTGGCTGGATATTTATTAGATAGTTGGTGCTTTAGTCACTACCAAGGCATTTTTTTCCTCTTTCCTCTTACATTTGCTTTTAATCTTTATCAGTGAATTGTTTTTTTTCTCATCCTAACATTTGGCTTGCATGCTTTCGCATTAGTTTCATTGCTCACCTGGGTAAGTCTATTGCAGGAAAGTGTTTATGGGTCATTTGAAACAAACTATGAAAATCATCACCTCGGTTCTTCTTCAAGTGCTGGTTCTAATAGCAATCATCATCAGAATGTTGATGAGAGAAAGATTTTACCTAAAGGAGATAATTTGAATGCAGAAAATGTTGAATTACAATTAGCAAATGATGAAGCACTGGCTATTGCTTTGCAAGAGATGGAGATTCAAACAGATGGACCTTCCATCAAAGAAGCTGCTAGATCTGAAATTAGAGGAAATACTTCAGGTATGGGTTTGACATTATCTGAATATTGATTTTTCTAGTTCACTGTTTTTTTCCTTTGGTTATACACATTACTAAGACAATCATCTACTATTACAAATATGTTAACTATTTATGTGGCTTGATAAATGCCATTACCAATGCTTCTGTGAAGCTCTTAAGTACTTTAAAATTCAAGGTATTGAGAATATTTCATCTGGTCTCGACTAGTCTTTTTCTTTGTATATATATTTATGTATGTGTATTATAGTCACAAATAAAGACTTTATTTTTAGAATTTTGTGATTTATCATGATATAGTAAAAAATAATTCAAAAGGAAATTTTCATGATATTGTCACAATATTTTTTGTATTTATCTTAGTTTTTACTATTTTTTATGTTTTAAAAGCTTTTCTACCTTTTCAGACACTTTTGCAGAAAAATGTCAGGAAATCCACTCTTTCCTAATTTTTGTAATACTTTTACATTTTTAATTGTTAAACACCAAGATTTTCCCTATATTAGAGAAAATTATATAATATCTCAAGAAATTCCTCGCCAAGATATCATTGAGGCCTATATTGGTGACCGTGACATGCATACTTGCATATGTAGATGCACACACTTGCTTCTTAGTTCTTACTAAACAAGCTATGTAGATTGTATCGGTAGGCTTGATCCATACATTAATTGAAAAAAGCCAAAAACCCAATGGGGTGTTTGCTACTATTTATAGAACTCTGCTATCTGGTAGAAAATCATAGGTTCAAACTTTATCTACTTAACTCAACCCATAGATGTATTCATCATTGTTTGTTTGCTAGAAACATGCTTTGGATCAAGTTGTTTGGCCGTAATATTTTTAATTTCTATAGGAAGTTAGGAACCTATTTACACACCACAATCATGTGATCTAAAAAATATTTCTTTACTAAATATATTATGCAGACCATATCTGTAGGTTTTGATCCACAAAAATCATTCAATAAAATATCAACAGATGAGGTCTACAGATAATGCAGCACTCTTATCTATCTATATGTGCATGTGTTAATGTGTGTTAAAGCTTTTGATGTAGAACAATGAAAAAATGTATAGCTAGGCAGACATTCAAGTTTGTTAGGGTCGCCTCGACATCTCTTTTTGGAATGTCTTGTTCTTTTTTGTCAAAACTAAGTGGCTTTATTTTCACTCAAACTTATGCATGTTTTCAAATTTTTCTATCCTTATAACCACAGATATCATTTAAGTTTGACCACAGAATAAGATCAATCCTTTTGTGCAAGGTTTGTGTGATCCTCTGACTGGTAGAATGTGTTTCATATTCAGCAGGCAATAAGGAAACAAACTCTACAGCTAGCACTTCTCAGGTGATTAACAGTTTTCTTTATCCATGTATCTGAAACTTGTGCATAACTCTGCCATATTTTCAACACAAGGAAATGTAACTTTGATCTGCATGTGCGCAGATGGTCAATCAAGATGATATCGACCCAGACAATATGAGTTATGAGGTACATTTCAGTTTTTTTTTAAGAGCTAATTGCTGCATTTGTTTAACACGATTTACTTGTAGATTCATTGTTTATTAACACAAGCATTCCATGATAGGAATTGCAATCACTAGTAGAGGCCATTGGCACACACTCTAGAGGTCTGTCTGATGAGCTAATTTCATATTTACCATCTTCGAAGTACAAGGCAGGAGGATTATTCTCCAGAAATGACAAGCACGAGCAGTAAGATCCATGAATATGCTTTATATATATACTACCACAATAATTATGTGTTGCCTTCCATAACAACTGCCCCACTTTTTTTGTGATCAACAGTGCATAGGAGTGCTGTGATAACTGCTGCTTCTGTTAGCAACTTCTTTGCTTGATAATCAGATTATGAGAGCATATTGGACAGTCCATTTGTGTTAAGTGAGACAAAGCTTTTCTGAGTCATGACATGTGTTTACCAATTAGTAACAACCCGTAATGCTTGAATGGTAATTGAGTGATCTCTAGAACATAAAATCTGTAATAAATTTCTTACATATAAATGGAATGAATCTTAGTTGGCGAAACCCAGTCTTGATTCGGGGTCACTGATCTGCATGCCTCTTATGTTTTTTCTATCATCCATTTTACTGTTTTAATGCCCAACGTTCACAGTAAGGTACTTGTTATGAATAATCAAATATTGTTAAATCATAAACATTAATAATCATGTATGGTTTCATACTTGTATAGTTCAGTTATTGATGTCATATGCTAGGTTTAGTGATTTTGCAGCTTGGAGTTTAATTATTTCCATGTCTTATTTGTGTAGTGATACTGAAAAATGTAGAATCCTAAACCAGCTGAGTTACTGAGTCAAACCAGTGACTCACGAGTCAAGGGTCGGATAGTCTGGGTCCGCGTCACAAGTTTGCCAAGGTGAATTGCGTCAGGCCTCTATAAATGATCCAATTGAGTGTTTGTTCTGGGGAATAGGATTGGTTTATAAGCCATTAATTGCTGGGAAGCTGTATAATGAGCCTTGTCACTATTGCATAGCCATAGAAGAGTGATGCAAGACAGAGTTCATAATAATGTTCAAAGTCAGACTTCAGTTCTTGTTCCCCTTCTTCTTTTGGTGACACAGGCTAGTGGATGGGATCCTCTAGGATTTGAACCCGGTATATCTTGCTCTGACCCTTTTTAGCAAATGGGGGAATGTAGTCCAGGACCTAGGTGATGCGCAGGATGCAACAGTCCTGGACTTGGGACAACGCCAGCAAGGTTTGATTTGATCCTGTTCCCAATTCATATTGATCACCAGATATTTTTACTTTTTTGAAGCACAATGCAGAATAAGGGTATGAGAAATCATGTCATGTTCTCTTTGACTCTGGTTGAATGGGTCAAGTCAAACTTTCTTTTTTCTAAAAATCTTTTGATTTTTATTTTTTATTTTGATTTTGCTTAACCATGTAACAGATCAACTTGTATGGATCATAGAATTTATTCCACTTTTAGTTACTGTTAATAGGATTAAGTCTCTTTTATTCTGGGAGCAAGAAAAGGTATTCTTTTGTATATGGCTTTTTGTTTCAGCTTTTCTTGTATGCTTATTATCTCTTCTACCAAGCTGTCAATCCTGCAATCTGGTAAATTGGTGATGCGTTTAGTTCTCTGTAATCTTCATGTTGCAGACATTTCAACTGTTAAATGACTTGTCTTGTCTTTGCATATATATTTTCAGATGTGTTATATGTTGCATGGAATACAAAAGGGGTGACAATTTAATCACTTTGCCGTGTCAACATTTATACCATGCTGATTGTGTCACTCATTGGCTGCGAGTCAATAAGGTAAACTGCTGTGTATTACATTGAAATTATTAGTCTCCTTGTGATCATCAACACTATCATGTTTGCTTGGTGTAGTTGCCCATGTTGGTGCAATCAAACACATTATTGGCCTTGGAAAAGCAATACACTGTGCAGACTTGTCCAGCTTATCTGGCTGGAAGAGAAATGCCAGAATTAAAGTGCTTGTATGTGTTCTTATTACATAAGAATTAGCTGTTGAGTTCCTCTGGTGGTGGTCTAGAAGATGCCATGAGTTTTGTGCTCTGAAACTCTGTCAAAATTGCCCAATTTTTATACAACCAGAGTATACATTGATCAAAATAAGGAATATCTCAAGCAAAGGGGATAGAAGAAGCTGGGCTGTCAGTTTTGTAGTCTATTCAAATTGGGAAGATCTTCTATCCCTTTAGGCCTTCTATTTCTTTTGTTTTTTGTCGGTGTGTACACTGGAATTCTGATCGTTATCTGGTTATTTTTTTTGTTTTTCCTTTAACCATCTGCTATTAATGAAACTGTCAGTACCTGAAAAATTGGAAAGGCGAAATGCCTTCAATTGATTTGTGTGCTAGGAGATGCTAGACTGTCAGTTTTTGCTCCAAACACATCTCAGAAGGTCCTGTACTGTTGTTTTGCTTTTGCTTCTTGAGGCCCTCTGTCATTTTGATGATTGCATGTTCCTGTTGCAAACTAGCAGAGTTTATAATGAAACTATTTTGGTATGAAAATGAACGAATCCAGTTTGGTGGGGTAAAATATTTATAGTTGAACCTTAGGGAAGGTTTCTTCTTTTTATAGGGTTGGCAACTCTGGCTTGGTATTATTGCTGGGGATATAGCACTTGTACAATTCCTGGGAAGCCGGAAGATGCTTTTTCATTCGTGAACCATGTATAATGGAAAAATCATTTTTATCATTGTTAATTCATCATCATGATTAGCTTAGCTGCTGCCCATGCTTGTTGCCTTTGTCAGTGTTAATTACTTAATCATTGTAGTATCAGTAATAATGAATTATCAATCTCAACTTGAGCTGAATTCTACTGTTCAATGTCAATTAGGTATGCCCTGTATGCTACTCTGAGGTATTTGGTTCCTGACCTGCTTCAGTGACCTTCCACATCTAGTTCTAGTATGGTGAAACTGTTGGTTATTCTCAGGGATGTATGTAAATATGGTTTTTGAAAGGGTGAATAAAAAAATGTGAAAATGTGTCTTTGCTTATCTTTGAATAGACTTGATTGCCTGTTGTATTAGTTAAAACTGTCTTTGTTTATACCATATGGAGGTGCATTGGACACTTAGGAGATTATCAAATTTTATTGCGGTTTATATTACTCTTCATTTGTGTTTGTGTGTGTGTGCATATTATATCTTGTGATGTTTTCAGTGACCAACGTAAACTTGATTGACTGGGTATAGTTATCATGGTAAACTACACAAGCAGGTTTATTGTTTCACTGTGTGAATAGAGAGATTCTTGATGGTCTTCATTTGCCAAAATTATATGATTGATCGTCTTGTTTTTTCAGAGGGTTCTACTATTTTAATTTGAAACTTTAAACCAGTAGCCTTTGTTAGCTCAAGCTCTCCACCGCTATGAACCCAAAGTGGAGCACCCTAAATCTGGGAATACAAACATATTCCATAAAGGATCCGAAGAAACCAAAGTTTCATATTTGTCCAAAATTCAATTGTAAAACTGCAGGATCTACTCTTGCATTCTCGTGGTTTATAGATTTCAGGTGCATTTCCTTTCAAGTTATTCAACTATTATGGATTTTTCTTTTTTCTTCCATTTTTTTCCTCTTTAAATTCAGGGCTTAGATATGTAATCATTTATCGACGATTCAAAGTTAAGCGAGTCATCTTTGATGGTCACAACACAATTTTGAGCAACTTTTGTTTGGAGCTGTTTAATGGCTGGTTTGAGGCTCGAAAACACATAAGGATCTGTCAAACCTATGATTGCATCATACTTAACAAAGAAGAAGGTGCATGAAACTAGAGGTGGGTGTTTAAAAAAATCCTAAATACACGAAGCATGAAGTGTTTAAGAAGGGGAAATCCGGAGGTAACATCATAAAAAGAATATATAGTTATACAATGTGTTTTTATATACAAAATAAATTTTAAGTTTTCTATTGAAAATATATATATATATATATATATATATATATATATATATATATATATATATATAGTCACTAGAATATGAGAACTAAAAATATGGGCATTTTCAACACTTTTTTTTTTCAATCCAACCATGTGGAGATGTGCTTGGCAGGGTGAATTTGCTAGGAATCAACCATTGGATTGGGTATCTTCCATGAAAAAAATGTGATTTTTGAATGCTTGAATATTTATGAAGATTATGAGCCATTGATTTTAAAGCCTTGAAAAATCTCGTTTATGCATCAAAATCAGATGATTCAAAAGTGGGTTCTTATAAAACCAAACACTTAGATCACATCTGGTAGGTTTATCAGAAAGTAATAAAAAAATCATGAAAATCACATTTCACACATTAGTTCTCATATTTTCAGTCATATATATATATATATATATATATATATATATATATATATATATAGAGAGAGAGAGAGAGAGAGAGAATTTAGAATGAAAATATACATTTTAATAAAGAAACTACGTTAAGCATGAAAGAAAGGGTCCAATTTTGCATTTCCAAAGCAGAGCTTCTTGAAAAGGTAGCTTCCAAGCTTTTAAAAAGCCTTTCTGACTGTGGGTGCCTTTTAACTGTTTGGCTATTTTAGGGCTTGGGTGTCGGAGATCCCAGATTTACCCCATTAAGTGACTCGGCCTTTGGCCAGGGTTTCTCATCATTAAAAAAAAAAACTTTCTAACTACGGATATGGATATCTTAGGACAAAGTAATGTGGCTTAAAATAGGGTCTAAATAGAGTACCGATTTTATTTATGACGTGTATTTTACAATGGCAATGGCGGCTCCGCTTGCCTGGTAGAAGCAGTTAGTTCACTTCACCTTGTGTTGGGACGTTGCAAGTTCGAACCCCAAATGGTATGGTTGTATAACTGGTAGGGGTCTGCCTGACCCCAGCTTTCTCTGTCGAAAAAAAAAAACTTTACATACTGAAAAAAGTTTGTAATGGTGATTATGGACTTCTTTAACAATCAATAATTATAAGCAGTGTTGTCAGTATTAGTGCCTATCGCCTGAATTGGCTGATATCGATAAGATACTGACCTGAATCGGCTATTTTTTAATAAATACAAAAAATAGCTTAAAATTATTTTTTAATATTATTTTAATGGTTTTAACCCGTATTACGATCTGATTGACACATAATATTTTTTAATTATTTTTTTGTCGATTCAGAACGTTTCACTTGAGAATCGGTATCGGCCTAATTCACCTGAATCTTTGGCCAAACGATACAGGTCTAATTCCCATACTGACAACATTGTTTATAAGAACTACAAGTCTACATCCTCTTTTCAAGGAAAGATCTATGACGTCAAATAGATCAGGCTTTCCCTAGAGAATTCTTCTTTAGATTCTCTTTGTTGGATCGGGTCAATGATTTTGGGATCTTAAGCTGGTTCTTTATCCATAATGCACAAATTCAACATCTACCACGTTAAGATTTGTGTTATGCGTGAGAAAGGAGGACGAGGCAGTGCAGTTTGAAATAAAACACTCTCATATCACCTTTTGAGAGATGGCTTTGTATACTTGTGTATTTTAGAACAGTAACTCTTACGTAGAAAATTTTAATGAAAATTCCATTTAGGGGCCAACCTTTTGCCCATAACTCTAAAAACGGGTCTCACTTTTCTGAAATTCCTGATATAGGCTATAGTTTCTTTGAAAACTGTCAAATGGTAACCTCATGTCAAAATTCATCATATTAAAAAACGTGATTCTTTTTTGGTTTCCTGTATTGCCCTTTGAAATTGAAAAATATTTATTCATCCTCGTAGAAAGAAAAGACCAAATATTTTGAACTGCTGATTATAAAGGTTATTATTGAAATTTGACTTAATTTAACCTGACTTAACAGAATAACAAAGGTAGGCCCTTGTTTGGCAGTTTCTAGGGAAATAGTGGCCTATATCAGGAAATTCATAAATGTGATGCTCATTTTTTAAATTAGAGATAAAAAGTTAGCTCCTAAATGGAATTTTCCAAAAATATTTACAACGGTAGTTACAATTATGGAAACCACATCCTCCTTTCAAGGAAACTTCTAATTGCTAGACTTCCTATATATTGTGAAGAGATCATGTCAGCCCACGTATCATGTTTTCTATATATAGTTCTTTTTCTTTTTTGGACAGGGAAAGCTGGGGTTAGTCAGACCCATACCAGCAAGGGTGTCAGCGGGTCAGGTTTGGTTTGGATTCATGTGAAACCAGACCTGGCCCTGATTTTTTGGGTATGATATCGAGTCTGGACTCAGGTCTAATTGGACCCACCGTAAGAAAAATCATACCCAGACCCGATAAGAACTTTTTGAACCAGACCAGGTAAAATAATTATTTTTTTTATCATTTTTACATTGAAAATTTGGGGGTCTTAATCGGAACTTGGGTTGGGCCCCAGTCTGGTATAAAATTTCACAAACTATACCCAGCTCCATGTATTTTTTTTTTTTTATAAAAAAAGATAATTGATTAGCATGTTGAAAAAATTAAGAGTTACAAAGTTGCAGCTAGAGATGAGGTATCACTTGCTGCAACCGAAAAACAGAGAATAAAAAACAGTTACAGTCCGAATAAATTTCTGCAGAATCCAGCCACTTCATAGAGAAAGAGAGATAACCCAAGCCAGATCAGTTCTATCTGGCATCAATGCAACTTCCTACCAGTCCAGCTGAAAACAAAAAAAGCATCAGGACCAAGTGAAGCTGCAGGGCATTCTCAACAAGTGCCCCGCTTTTCCCAGTCCATCTCAAGTCCTGCTTAGCTTTGTCAGCGACTATCCATCTCCGACAATGAAGCAGCAGCCATGTTTACCCCTAGCCAATCAGCTTGTATGCTAGGTCATCTATGACGAACACCATCTTTCAATTCCCACCTAAGCTGATAAAGAATGGCTTCCAGATCTGTTATCTTTCCCTTGAAAATCCGTTGGTTCTGCTCAAGCCAAATAAGTTTCCAAGCCATCAATATCCAAGTAAGCTATATAAAAATTCACTGAGAACCATTTGAGCACATGTGATATGCAATCAATACCTCTTGTGGGAATGAGATGCTATCCCAATCCGTAAAAACATCATGCCAAGATCGATGTAATAGAGTACAGATGAAATAACAACTCCAAAATAAGTGAGTGGATTCTTCCTCGCTCATACATAACTAGCAAGATGAAAACCCCACCTCTTAAACCTAATGTCGGTTTTGACCATGTCATTGAGAACCAACCAGCCCACAAGAGAGTCACGGAGTGGTAGGCCAGCTGCTCATAATGACCTTCCACAAAAGCCATGATAAAGTGTGAACCAAGAAAGCAATGCAATGACGACACTCGAAATATCCCATCACTAGTGAGAGGCTAACTCACCTTATCCTTCCTTTGCAAAATATGGTTGCCTTGCAACAAAGCCATAAGCTTGTTTTTCAGTTAGTATTCTAGCTATCATGAGAGTATTCCACATGTCAGCCTCCTGCTGTTTGTTTTTCAATGAAAATTTTCTTTCCTTTGGTCTATTTTTTGAAAGAAGCAATGTATCATTGTAGCACACTGAATACTTGCAGTCTTGCACTTGCCTTCTCTCTAACCTACCAAAACAAAAACTTGATTGCATGTACCTACAGGTGGTGCACTTTTGCTGGAGCCGAATCGAGTATTGCGTCCGGGTGGTTATTTTGTATGGTCTGCTCTCGGTTTACTAAAACCAGAAGAATGAAGAGGATGCTGGGATATGAAAAGGTAGAACTTTTATTTTACTCTGTAAATTTGAACACGTACTCAGAATGTTGTCTCAGTTTTCAAGGATTGGCTCTTGCACAAGTCATTGGAGCTATAGCACTTATTGCCAGGGTTTTGAACCTGCAACATCCCAATACAAAGTGACGTGCACTAGGGGATCCTTTGCCATCATGTCTTGCTATTCTTCCTTCGTAGTCATTATCTTTTGTCGTGTCAATCATCTTTCTTTTTTCTTTTTCTTTTTGATCTTTTATCATTTATTAATCGCATGTGACGAACATTCATAGACTTACTTGAATATGAACTAAATCCATTAAACATATTGTTTATGCCTTTATTGAATGTGTACTCAGAGGGACCACGTTTGAGCCAGGTTAACTGAACCAAACATAGCAAAGATCGAGTCGAGTCATTTCTGAAACAGGAGTTAGGTTCTCATTTATGAAAAGAATTTATCATCCTCTCCTGTCTATTGACTTTGGATTTTACATACCACAATGTTTGGTACTTTATCAATTGCATAAAAACATGAAGAAGCAAAATTTTTATCTAGCAATGTTGTATACATCAGTAATCATATCAATGAGAATTCAATGGATCACGGTTTAGGTGGAAGTCCAATCCAACACATGATACCCCTGTTGGATATCATATATTTTGAATGCACATGAAGGTCTTTTAGTTTAATTGGAATCCTATGAGATGCTTATGGTTAAGAAGGTTACCTTTCGTGATCCATTCAAAACCTTGGTAATGTCACACTGCCACTCATGAAAATAAGCATTATTATGACAGAGTGTAATATTGCTTAGGACAGACTTTGTAGAATATCAAAGAGTGATGCAATTTGACAAACGGGGACGGGACGGGACGGGACGGGGATGGAGCGGGGGTGGAGCTCCAAAGTCTCCCCCATCACGGGGGTGGACCGGGGATGAAGGTTACATTTTAGAGACGGGGCGGGGGTGGAGACCTTGTCCCCCTCCCCGCCCCGGTCCACTGCCATCCCTGCTACCAAAATGCCCTTGAGGAAGCCCAAAAGTTGGTACTAAAATTGCCTTAAGGGAGCCTAAAAGGAATGACAAATATCACGAGATTTATGAAAATCTTGTGATAATATCGTGAGAAATTGCATGAAAGTTTAAAACTGCAATTTCTCATGAGATTTATGAAAAAACATAAATACCGTGATTTAAACATGATATTTACGTTTTAAATGGCTATTTATCATGAAAAAACTGTGTATTTTATTTTTAAATAGTTTTTATTAATATTTTCTTATAAAAATACTTTTTTGTATTTTTAAAATTTATTTTTTATTTCCGAGATTTTGCCAAATGAAAATTTTCCAATTTCTCTTGATTTTTTGAAAAATAAGATTTTGCCAAACACTATGGTACCACCACAATGAGGGTGGATATTGGAAAAATCACCATTGCTGGTGATTTTCAATATCACCCGATCTCAACCACCCCCCCCCCCCCCCCCCCACACACACACACACACACACGCACACACACACACACACACATTTGTTCCATTCTATAAGTTTTGAATATTATATGCTCTAAACCTTGAGATACATAGCTTTAGATAATCATGCAGTTTTCACTTTCTTTAAAGAAAGAACAGTTTTTTCACTAAAATTCGTGCAAACACCCATCTGCCCTGTATGTAGTTGATTTGGTGCTTGCATTCCAAGGGGTGAGTTTCATACTTCAACTAGATCCACTTAAGGAGACAACCCTAGAAACAGAATAGAATTGATAACCAAATAAAGAAATGACAAGCTCACTTAATCAGATAATTAACAATACACCGATAATCAATTTTACATTTTAACCTCTGCGTGTTTTTGTAGAACACGGATCCAATAGTTAAGCAATCACCTTAATTTCAAGGTGATCAACCTCCTTTTGGAGTGAACGTTTCTACTTTTCAAAGAGACGTTTGTTTAACACCAATGATAGCCATCCTTTCACCTAAATGAGAAAATGATTCCCATCAGCTCCATTCTCCCACGTCAAAGCAAACATGAAAGAATGGAGCATGAGCAAACGTCTCTCTTTTTCTTCTTTCTAGATAGGAAAAGTGGGGTTAGGCAGACTCCTAGCAGTGCATTAAATAATGGAGAACTATACAATCAAGACATATTATCCCCCAAAAAGGGTTGCCGATCTGGGGGATGGTCTTTCCATATTCTGTTCAACCCCGATCTAGACAACTTAGTTATATTTTTGGCCAAAAAAATTTTAAATAGTAAGGTACTTTTCTTTTTTGTTTTTATAATCCAAGGGAATGCACCCCACCCCAAAAATCACCGACCTTACATAGTTACATTGGCTGGCCTCCAGTTGGTAAAACCCTTGAGCCCCCAGCCCACCGGTGAGTATGCCCAGCTTCGACCTTGCGGCATGAGATGCCACCCGTGTGGTTCGAACTTGTGATGTCCCATCAACTTGGTGACATTCACATGTTGCCCCACCCAAATGACCCAAGGTACTTTGTATAGCTGAAGTCTGCAAAATCTGTTCCTCAGTTTCCTAATGTCTGGTGGGATTAGGGGTGGCAATTTCTGACACGACCCGCCAACCCGCCTCTTATGCGGGTTCGGGTTGGGCTTAAGCCAACCCGTTTAATAAACGGGTCGACCCGCGTAACCCATTTATTAAACAGGTCGGGTTTGGGTTGGGGGTATGCCAACCCGCCAACCCGGCTGACCCGTTTAATAAACGGGTTAGGCGGGTGGGTCGACCCGCCAACCCGTCTTCCAACCCGTCAACCCGCCAACCTGCCTACCTGCCAACCCGATCCGTCAACCCGCCAACCTGAAAACCCGTTTACCCGACCCAACCCATTTATTAAATGGGTTGGCGGTCGTGTCGGGTTACCCGTTTATTAAACGGGTCGGGTTCGTGTTTGCCACAGCCGACCCGTTTAATAAACCGGTCGGGTTCAGGTTGAGGTATGCTGACACGCCAACCCGCCAACCCGACCCGATTGCCACCCCTAAGTGGGATGTTATAGGTGAAAACTAGACAGGCTTCCTATCATATCTGACCCCCCATTCTACCGAAGCAGGTTATATTGCAAAGAAATTGACAGACATTTTTGTTGGGATATTGTCTCAAAATTATGTGGGTTTTAGCACTTTGTTTGTCCACCATCATTACCCTTACTATGGCTTGGGAGAAAAACTAAACTATTTTGAAAAACATTTAGCTTAAAAAAAAACAAATTGACATGTCAATTGAACTTTAAACCTTAAAATTAGATTTGAGTATGAATTAAGGTTTGGGCTTAGCTTTACCCAGCTCATCTTGGTTTGGTCCCATTAACTTCACCTTTTGAATTAATCTTGGGGCGATTTTAGTCTCAACTCCATAACCCACCTTATATCAAATTAGATCGATCATTTTAAAATCTTGACCTAGTCAAGTTAACTTTACTCACTTTATTTCTTAATAGAAGTCTCTTTATATAAAGAGAGAGAGAGAGAGAGAGTAGTGGGAAGCTACCCGACTACATCCTTACCATATGGTACCCTAATTGCTTGGGAACATTAATTTTTAGTAATTTTTTAAAATTCTGACCTTATGTGTTCAGCATGATTGATTTACTAGAAATTGTCACTTGGGTTATTTGATTCCCATAAGTTTTTATAAGGTTTAAAAATCAATGGTCTACAATTTTTATAAAAAAAAATTTAGGCTTCAAAACCCATTTTTTATCCAAAATGCATGAAGTGTAAATTTTTACTAAATCAATCATGCCCAAGACATCTTAAGGTCAGAATTTAAAAAAAAAAACACCAAAAAATTCTATATGGTAGGTTTTTCATCTCTCTCTCTCTCTCTCTCTCTCTCTCTCTCTCTCTCTCTCTCTCTCTCTCTCTATATATATATATATATATATATATATATATATATATATATATATATATATATAAGTCTAATCTTAGACTTAGTTTAAGCCTAAATCAGTTCAAGTGAAGAGGATGTTCAAAAGTGATTCGTGTAGAGTAAACTCAGACTCACCCAATGCAAGGCAGGTCCAACCGTCACGGGTATCCTAAGAACAATGTTGCATGCTGTCCATTGCATCAAGGATTTTAACCAAATAAAGCAACTATTAATTTAAAGAAAGCACTTCTAATGTGTCAGTTTTCTGATTTACATGTAACTCAGAATTGCAATGGGAATGGGCCCTACCAATTCTGAGCCATGTGAGTCCAAATCAGATTTGATTTAGAATCGCATTGTGGGTGGCAAAAAAATGTACCCTCAAAGTTTGTGTTTAGTAAATGCAAAATTCACTAGCCGACTAAGTAATTTATAATTGAAAATCATCTCTTTTTTTTCCTACTGATCATTTACTTTCCTTCTATGGGTTAACAGTGATGTGATCTATAATAAATATTTTTTGAAAAAGATATATATTTTTTAGTATAAACAAATAAATGAAGACAAAAGGAAAATTTTATTTTAAACTGCTAAAAAAATCATTGTTCATGTTTCTATCACCTATGTCCACGTGTGCAAGTTACGGGGCCCACTATATACCGTGATGTCAAATTACTCAAGGCCATAAATTTTGATAAATGACCTTATCTATTCCCCTAAGCAATGTTATCAGTTTCGGCCTGTATCGGCCGATACTTATCGTATAACCTGAATCCACTATTTTTTATTAAAGGTAAAAAAATACTTAAAATTAAATTTTAATAATTTTTTTATGTTTTTAACATGTGTCAGGAAATGTTTTTTAACCGATTCAGAAAGATTCACTTGAGAATCGGTATCTGCCAATTCACCTGAATCGTTGGCCAAACAAAATTGGATAAAAAATAATTAAAAATAACGTTGTTTGGCCAAACAACATTGGCCAACTCCTACCAAACATCTGCTGTGAATCGTTTGGCTAATGATTCAGGTGAATTGGGCTGATACAAATACCGATACTCAAGTGAATCGTTCTGAATCGGCCAAAAATTAATTTAATTAAAAGTATTATGTGTCAATCAGAACATGATGATGTTGAAGCTATTGAAATAATTTTAAGTATTTTTATATTTATTAAAAAATAGTTGATTCAAGAGTAAAGCATGTCCATTTTCTGCCGATACGACACATATCGAACGATACAAGCAGATACACACCGATACTGATAACATTAGGTGGACCACCCAAAATAACATTTAAGAACACCAGATCTAAAAGATTTAATGTTCAAGATTTGGCATGATCTTTATCCATCCTTTCACTTTTTTCTTTTCCGTTTTTTTCTTTAATGAGTTGGTTCAGCTGTCACCATCAATTCTAAACAAAACTTGAGAGAAATAGAAATTTTTTTTTTAAGGCACAAGCGTCCCAACACAAGGTGACGTGCAGAATGTTGGGCTGCCAAGAGACATCATATTCAAAAAATGAGTGTAGCTGAGAAGCGTATGCTGAGATAGATGTGTAAAACTACAATAAAAGATAAGATTCGAGGAGATACGTAAGAAGGTAGGCATTGCACCCATTGAAAATAAGATGAGAGAGAATTTTTTACGGTGGTTTGGACATATTCGACGAAGGCCTAATGATGCTCCAGTTAGTAGGCCTAGGAAGACATGGATGGAGGTGATAAGAAAGGATATGAATGCTTTGAACCTCACCGAAGACATGGCATTGGATAGAAATGAATGGAGGAGAAGGATTCATGTGGAAGACCCATAATGATTTTCTTTGTTGGTTCATATCGCCGACCCCAATTGTTTTGGGATGAAGGCGTAGTTGTTGTTGTTGAAGCGTCCCAACACAAGGTGACGTGCAGTAGCTGCTCCTACCAGACAAGCGGAGCCCAGTTGGTAAAACCTGAGAGCTTTGATAAAACAGAAGCTGAGGTTGTTTGTGTACTTGAATCTTGAATTGGTAAATAAATGATGAAGGAGGGGAGCCGAGCAACCCGAGTGGTTTCCCATTACGGGTGGAGTCCCACTCGAATCTCGATGGTTCCTTAGATGAAACTGGTTCTCTGAAACGGTTTAGCCTCAAAACTGGGTTCCAAGATGGTTCAGACCAAAAAATATCCTATTTCAAAGAGTTTAGATCCGTTAACCGCCCAAATCACACCGGTTTCGGTGTATGTGGGTCCTCTACAGGAGATTCTCATCAATAGTTTTTATTGTGCTTGCTTATTTTTTCAGGATCTGTTTATTGAAAACAATTTTTTTTTTACTTTGTTGTGGTAGTTTTGATTATAGCTGACATTTCATCACGTTTTTTTTTATTATTGTGATTTCAATAGATGATAGTCCTGCCACTCAAAAGGTCTTGACAGTTGCAGTCTTTGATAACATTCATCAATGTTTGCGTTTTTCTAAGTTTTTGGGCACTCATTAGAGAAAGGTATGATTCTCAGGTATCATATCTTCACTTGTAAGAGTTACAGTCTTTAATATCATTAATTGACTGCACTAGTGTACTGTATTGTTCTTTATTTTGGCTTGTAAGATAATTTTCTGCTGTGTCCAACTTAAATCTTGGATCAGTTGGTTATAAATACTATTTCTAGTTATTCTTAGGATATTGATTATTTTGATATTTCTATCAAATCACTTCATGAGTTGACTCAGGGATTATTGTTAGTTTTTAAGAAAACAGTTACTTGACTTGGTGGAATGTAACTTGGCAAGCTTCATATACAACCTAGCCATCTTTCCTTGGGACTTAATGCGAAAAGCCATGGTATTTTCAATCTGGCTTGCAAAATTGACACAATTTCTGATCCTATTTAACTCTGATTGGAATTTATGGTCATAGTTTTAATTGTCTTAGGATTTTATGTATATGCTGCAATCAATCTCTCTCTCTCTCTCTCTCTCTCTCTCTCTCTCTATATATATATATATATATATATATATACTCTTTGTAATTTGTTGTTGTGCAACTTTGTTAGAATTAAGGTGTATTTGTCCAACGATATTTTTTGTCTATAAGTTTGTAGCCTATAACAATGAGATCTCTGTCTCATCATTGTAACCTATGATGACGAGTCAATTCTCTTTGTTATAACCTATAATGGTGAACTAGGGATCTCATCGCTAAAACAACTTTGTTGTTAAAGATTGCCACATCACTATTGGTGTTCTCAGTTTCGATGAGATTCATCACTGGTGTTGGTTCATTCTTTAACGACGATCTATAAATGTTGTTGTTATTACTTAACAAAAGCTACTTTTTTTGACAACTTATCGACCAGAATTCTCATCATTATAGTCCTATAACAACCATAAATAGGACAACAGTGACAAGACATATCACCGCTAATGACTTGTATCCTTGTAGTGCTAGTACAACCAAATTTATGCAAAACATAAAAACACCCTTCCAAAGCACGGTACACTAGAAATGTGGTAGGCAACTATCACCTACTATATATATATTTTGTTGAATGCCTTTGGTGTCAAAACCATGCTTAGACGCACCGCACATAAAAAAAAAAGGCTATTAGTGCATCCTTCACCGGCGTTAAAGACCTTGATTTGTGTTAGACATTTTTGAGTGTTTGATGATATACTCTCTCTCTCTCTATCTATCTATCTATATATATATATAGAGAGAGAGAGAGACTGACTGAACATAGTAGGCTCAAATTTTTGTTTTGCCCCATAGTTTTAAAGAGTTTTATGATATATTTGAACTGTTAGATGTGTTTATCATGCTCGATCTAGTGAGAATAGACTCTTGGATCATGTTTTTTTTTTACAAAAAAAATATGATTTTATGAGCCATAAAAATGTACCTTCATATAGGTCAGATTTCAGCTATCCAAAAACCAGTTGGTACTGAACAAAACCTATAAATCACATCTACGGTATTAGATGTAAGAAAAAATACTTGAAACCATAATTTTTGAAAGAGCCTAGCGAGACCTGACAAAAAAAGGGAGCCTAAGAAGCACATCTCTCTCTCTCTCTCTCTCTCTCTCTCTCTCTCTCTCTCTATATATATATATATATATATATATATATATATATATATATATATATATATATTTTATTTATTGGTAACTGCCTCTGCCCCCAAATTTGGCGAACTGTAATGAGCCCATGTGCGTATTTGGTTTTCAGTAGTGGTCAGTGACTGTCGCTGACAACTGCTTGTTTTTTTATAAAAAACTGTTTTTCACACACAAAAGATAAAAGAAAAAGAAAAACAACTGTTAGCATGATTGGGCAGCTAGCCCTTTCTGTGTATATCTTGTTCACGTGGTGCTGACTTAGATCTAATAACAAGCTGTACAGACAGCTGAAAACAATAAGACTTCTTCTCTGGTCCACGTTGAGGCCACGTCATAGTCTTATATTTTAGTACATATTAAAAAAATCATTTATCAAAACATATGTTCAAGAATGGAATTTTCGGTGCATGTTAGGTAATTAGGTCTAATTAAGGGTTCCCTGGTCCACAAATATTTTGCTTAAACAGTATACGTAGGTCAAGAATCAAAAGCTGAATGGAGCCTCTTGCTGGGTTCATGCCTTATCTGACGTGTACATCTAATCCTCTTTATCCTCTTCCACGTCACCGTCTGCTGACTAGGATCCTTGTATGTTTTAGGGTAGACGTGTATAACTAGAATTTCTTTTTCATTTTTTGTTGAGACCAATGTCATCAGTCGATCTAGTAGATGAACCTAATTTAAAATCTAATTCAAACAACCCGTTGTTAGAAAGTACTCATGACTTTTCTAAAGACCTAGATCCAATTAAAAAAGATTTGGATCCGAAATATCATCATGAATCAAAATCAATTTTATTGGATCCCCTAAAACTCATTTTAGAGCTCGTTGACCCAATCATAGGCCAATCCAATTTGTACTTGCACCACCAAAGCTTATCAAATTAAAAAAAAACCTAAACCATTAATAATCATTCATAAAACTCCTTTCCTCCTCTCTATGATATATATATATATATATATATATATGGTGAACCCAAAGGGACCTTAGAAACAATATAGATATAGATTTGAAGCTTAACTAACATCAGAATAAAATCCAAAAACTAAATATCCATAATTTAAGAAAAACATGAATAATTAAGATGGACCCTAAGGACCTCTCTCTCTCTCCCCCAAACGGTCCACTGCCACACACACACATACACATGTGCCCACCCTAATTTTGATCTTTGACTCTGCCATTGGTTTTGACTTGAATCGGCCGATTCGCATCAAATATGCCCTAAACCTTTTTCATAAGGCGGCCGATTCAACCCCATTCAGCACAATCGAGCTGAATTTGAGGGTTGAAATCGGTCCTTATGTTATTATTTTAATATTTTTATGTTTTAATTTTTTTAAATTAGAAAAAGGTAAAAGTGACTGACTCAAATCAATTCGGTTCGAGTCTGAATCGATTTTGAATCCTTTGAAAACCAATTCAGATCTGAAACAGATATTGACAACATCGAGAGGGAACGTGAAAGACCAAGTGTAAACAGAATGGACACTGATTTAATTTGGAAAATTACCACCACCGGGTTGCCCCTGTGGCCAGTGGGGTGGTTGTGAAGGTTCTGAGATGTAGTCACCAGATCAAACCTCATTGTCACACGGGTGTGGGTCACTTAAATCAGGGTGGTCGTGGGTTTTCCTCCCATCAGCTTGGGTTCCTCGTCATCAAAAAAAAAATGAAAAATTGGCCAAGATGACCCGAGATTGAATGTTAAATGCACACCATAAATAAAGTTTCATTGGGGATGTAAAACGATGCAGATTTGGTCAAACATGTCCAATACCATATCCAACTAATTAAATAAAGGGCAATTGGAGTTGAGTCAAAGTCAGATTTGAATGGAGAAAAAGTCTTATTATGTCTAAATTTTTACATGTAATCTGATGCAGACATCCATCAGATCTGGATATCTATTAGATTTAGTAGCAAAACTCAAAACTATATCTAAATCCAATTATAATTGGATATGATTTTGGCTTACGTATTCCAACTAAAAGGAGTCAGAGTCTATCGTATTTTAAATAAAATTTGATCTTTTGACATCAATGTTGTTAAAATCGATTCACCAGGTGAATCGGTTTCTTAAAAAAAAGACTCGAATCGAACTGTATCGTCTGCAAATTGGCAACTTTTTACTAACAGATGACAATGTTATTAAACAATAAAAAATATATTTAAAAATATTAAATTATGTTTTTATCCCTTTTAAAAATATATTTAAAAAAAAAAGGCCAATCATGTTTGTTTTGATGACGGGTTATTTTGCAGTGAAAGTTTTGTCCCTGAGCAAGTGATTCACATTCCTCAGCATTAACTTTCTCATATTTGTTTTTAAGTAGTGAATTTAATTTGTGTGAAAATCTATCATATGAGAATGTGTCATGTCATGTCACTGATTTATCACATCAGATATGCATCTAATACTTGTGAATGTTATTCACATGGGTTGCAATTTTGCATGTTTGCAATGTCCTTGGAAAAGTTCTAAAATGTGATTTAGAATCACAAGAAACATGTGAAAGTTACAAACTCATAGGCATTGCAAACATGTTAGATACAAAATTTTCACAGCTTGCCAAACCGTCACAAAAAAAAAACATGTCCTTCTATTAAACAGTTAAAAAAAAAAACCATTATCAACTTAGGAAACAAGAAGAAAAAGAGAACATAGGTAAACTAGGTCAAGTTGGATATCCAGTAGGGCTGCAAACCTTTCGGATTCTAGACAGATTCTATCAGATCTGAATCCAAATCCAAAATGCAAATAACGGGTCCAAAGAGGTTAGATTGAATCCGAATCCAAAATACAAAAAATAGAACAAAACAAGCTATTTACATGTAAAAAATAGATTCTGGTAGGATTTTGATTCGGATCAACTCCAGATCCAACTTAAAATGCTTATCCGAATCTGACCCAAATGTGATTGAACATATTCGGATCCAATCCAAATCTACATATGGATTCTACTTAAAAGATCATTATCCGGAAAAAAAAATGCCAAACTCGGATCCGATATCTAACCATATCCATTCTGTTTGCAGCCCCAATACCTAGCAAAAATCACAGTTCAAACCCAATCCACGTGTTACTTGAGTAATATTTGGATCGGCATTTTTATGCCCATGCTAAAATTTCTGAGTTATAATCGGATCGGATACCCGACAAGACCCAACCCATTGATAGCCATACCAGCGTGGTAACACGGCTACGCTCACCTGACCTGAGGAGCCGACGAAGAAGCACAATGGTACTTTCGTGATTTTTTAGTAACAGAAGGGCGATATTCATAAAGCAGCAAAACAAACAAAAAAAGCAACTTAGATAACAAATAGGGGTATTTTAGTCAAAAAGTATTCAAAGGCATTTTCTCAGTAATTTACAGAAAACAGAAACTAGGTCGCCACCAATTTACATGAAAGCTACTCGATATTTTGCTTATTGTTTTTCCTGCTTGATTTTATAACTTATGTTTCAAAAAGAGGTTTAATAGTAAGGTCATTGGCTTGACCTTTGGTTAGTCAAAGAAAACGACTAACATACTTTAGTCGTTTATTCGTTTAACATTTGTTTTATTAAAAAAAACCCACAAAGGCTTGGCTCATCCGGTAGGGGCGGACTTGTGAATGTCGCCAAGTGGACGAATTTCACAAGTTCTAAACTCACGAGTGGCTTACCTTGCCGCAAGGTCGAAGCTAGGTATACTTTTTGGTGGACAAGGAGGACCTTAAGTGTTTTACCAATCATAGGTCAGCCAAGGTGCGATCAGTAATGAGGGCTTTCCCCTTGACTATCCAAAAAAAAAATGCTTTTATGAAAAAAAAAAAAGCAAAAATATTATTTTGTATTTGAACACCGAGCCAGGCAGCTTTTTGTAAAAGCGGATAAATTAGACAGCTTTTTTTATAATTTTTTATAATTACAGAATACTCACCTAAGTTTTCAAAATTACATTCATGAATGTCAACTTTAACCAAAATTAACCATGAAAAAAATTAGGTGCATTTTTTACAACCGTGAAAACTTATTTTTTCCTTTTTATTATTGCTCAGAGTTTTAAGTTCCTTGTTAAAAATTTCCTTTGTTTTTTTTAAATCCTTTTTTAACAATAAAACATGGTCACCCCTATATCACGCCACTCTTCGAAGCTTTTTTATCAAAATACCCCTTGTTCCTCTCCCGGTAAAATCCTGTTAACCAAAAACCCTCTTCCGTAATTCCTCTCCAATACAGAGGCCATTTTCGTCACACAGACGGTATTTCTACTGCCCCCGCCCCTAGAAGAAGAGAGCTCGCTCCCTCCCCCCCTCTGCTTCGCCCACGATATCCCGATCCGAGAATTTACGAAACTAACCCTCCGTCTAACTGCCGCACACAGTAATCCGCAGACGCGCAGCCAGAGGATCTCTCTATTTTTGTGAGGCTTGACTAAATCTCTTTAAGTGGGAAGATAAGGATCTGAGGGGTTTTCTCTTTCTGTTCTTTGACTGAAGGTCTTTGATTTAAGAAGAGGATTAGGGGGTTTTGATTTCCACGGTTGTTGGTAGATCCTTTTTTGTATATATAAAAGCGAATGTTTTGTTAGAAAGTCGATTGGGTCGGTGGTTTCTTGATTCGGTTTCAGAATTTTAGAGGAAAACCAGAAGGAGGAGATATTGGGTTTTTTTTCTTTTTTGGTTTTTGGTGGTGTGTGTTTGGATGTAAAAAAAAATGGGGTTTTTGGTATATTGTGAGAGGAATTTAGTGATTTGGGTTTTTTTTTCGTTGCTGGCTGTTGAATTTTTGAGGTAGGAACTAGGAAGATAGATTTTTGAGTTTTTTTCTTGTGGGGGTTTTTGTGTTTTGGTACATTGTGGGAGGAATTTAGTGATTTGGGGTTTTTTCCGTTATTGGTTGTTGAATTTTGAGGTAGGAAGATAGATATTTGGGGTTTTTTTGTCGGGATTTTTGTTTTATGTGTGAAGTTTTAGGTGGAGATTAAGGTTTTTCAGGGAAGGAGATTGAGGGGTTCTTTTTGTTTTTTGGGGGGTAATTTTATGGGTGCGAACGTGTCGTGCTTGACGGAAGGAGATGGAGCTCCGAGGAGGCCCGGTTTGGGAGACGTCCCGGAGGGCTGCATCGCCTCCGTGTTCATGTACATGAGCGCGCCGGAGATATGCAGATTGGCGCAGGTGAACCGGTCGTTCAGGGGCGCGGCGGCGGCGGATTTCGTGTGGGAGTCGAAGTTGCCGGTGAATTATCGGTACCTGTTGAAAAAATTGTTCCCGGAGCATTCGGGGAACTGCACGAAGAAGGAGATTTACGCCCTCCTCTCTCGCCCCAACCCTTTCGATGGCGGTACCAAGGTTGGTTTTGATCTTTCTCCCTTTCTTTTTCATCGTTCCTTGAAAGAATTTAGGGTTTTCTTGCCTAATTTGGGAATTGTTTTAAGTGGGTGGTGGGCTCTGTTTCTTTTACACGGTTTTTTGTTTCACATTTTTTCTCTTTTTCTCTTTTTATATTGGTATTTTGGGTTAACAATTTGGGTTGGTTTGTTCAGGCGGTATGGTTGGAGAAGACGACTGGTGCAATTTGTTTGTCGATATCTTCCAAGGCCATGTCTATAACAGGGATTGATGATCGTAGATATTGGAATTATATTCCTACTGATGAATCCAGGTGGGTTTTTCACATCTCTGCTGAATTGTGCAGCCATTTCTGTTTTAAGTTCTTGTATTAAGAATTGAAGATTGGTGTTTGTTTACTCTGTTTTTTTTCATGCTTTAGAGATTCAGTCATGTTACCAATGGGAAAATCCAGATATCCTCTGTAACTGCTGTAAATGCTATTTTTTTTCTTGCATGTCATCTTTTTTTGGGATATTCTATTATGGAGCAAGATGCAATTTCTTGGATGATCCTGTTTATCAAGATAAGTGGGTGCATCCAAACACCATCTTAAATGTCTTGTATAATTTCTGCAATCTGTTTCTGATGGACTATATAACCTTGGCATGGGACGTCCATAGCATTGTGAACGTGTGTCAAGTCTCATATCTTTGAAATTTGCAAGCAGATCCATAAAGGGATATACGTGTCTGAATCAGACCCTTTTTGTAATTTGGCTAAAATAAATTTAGAGACTCGAGGTTTTCAATTGGTTCCACGCCTAACAAATTACACGCTCATAAGACTACATAGTTCACCAATCGCCCACAGTATCAAACATCAAAAATTTTATGAGGTGCTCGTTGATCACAGGTAATGGCTTTTCATCTTTTGATGATCTTATGGAGCTATTGTCTACTGTTCATACCAATGTAACTATTTCGCTGTTGGGCCAAATTATGGTGGTTAACCCATTTTCTTCCTGCTCACTGGCTGATTATGAGACCCTTTCTTTTTGGGCAAGTTTGGAATTGAGAAAGATTTTGCAAAAGTGATAAGGGATGGAAAATCCGTACTGTTTTTTCGGACCCCTTTCAAAAGAGGGACTTTTTCTCTGAGAGTTTTTCTAAAAGTACACATTTTGATATAAAATATTTCTCCAAGGGGAGGTGGAGGAATGTTTCCTACCAAGAAAAAATGGTGAGGTCCACTCTCCACCACCACCCACCACCCATCATCTAACCACCACCACCACCATCCATCTCACCGCCACCACCACCCACCATCACCACCGACTCCTCAAGTTCACTGACTGCTGCTGCAGCCCGCTGGGCCCAACCCAGCCTGCCGAAGATCACCATCCGCATCTATCACCCAATCGAAAACCTTATCCTTGCCCTTCTCCGACATTTTTTCCCAATTGAAGGCATGGCCGAAATTTTGCCAAAAAAGCCCATTTTTTGCCGTCTGTTCACCGCCCTCATTTTGATCATCCATCTTCCCTAACCCTGACAACGGTCATCTTCGAGGCCGATTTTCGGCCTTACTAGGAGCTCGGCCTAGAGGATACAGCAGGAAGCCATTGGAAAAGATCAGCCGAGAGTATACACCAGGAAGCCATCGGAAAACACCTGCCACCCGCCATCCAATCGCTGTGGATACACTGTCAGGCAGCAAGCCACCCTCTTCCATAGCATCAAGTCCCTTCTCCTTCCTCCTCACCCTTTCCTCCCTCTTCCTCTCCCTCCTCTTCTCTTCTCAGCCACGCCCCTCTCTCTCCTCATCCCTCTTTTCGTGCACACAAACAAGTGAAAAATTTTCATTTTAAAAAAATTATCATATCAAAACTTCTAATAGTTAAAAAATTTTCTTCCTATGATTATGCTTCTCACTTCCAAACTTTCCCTTTGGGTAAATATCTAGTTAACCCAACAATGGCTGCCTATGGTTGTAAAGCATTGTTTGGATTCCTTTTTTTTTATTTTGGGGCTTGCAGACATTTATTATCACGTTAAGCAATATATGTTTCCTCAGAGAACTGCAGATAAAAGAAGCACATGACTTTTATTAATCTCTTTTCTGCATCCTGCCATGGGGTGTCATTCTGATCCAATTGACTGTCGACAGCTTAAATCTTGCTGTGTGTTTGCCCTTTTTGCTACAAATGTCATTGTGCTAACCCTTCTAGTATGTTAATTTATTCCTATCCTCCGCCATCCTCGCGATAATTTTGTAGCCTTAGTGTGTTTTCCTCTAGTGTGTTATTCTGTCCATAACTATCCTTTTGGGATAATTTTGCGGCCTTTAGTCAGTCTTGTTATGGTATTCTATTTCTGACTTGAAAGGCTCATAACAAGAATTCGGTATTGTAGGTTCCATGTGGTCGCTTATCTTCAGCAGATTTGGTGGTTTGAAGTAGATGGTGAACTAGACTTCCATTTTCCGGCAGGAACATATAGTCTATACTTCAGGATTCAGCTGGGCCGTGCATCCAAGAGATTTGGCTGGCGCCACTGTAACTTTGATCACGTACACGGCTGGGACCTTAAGCCCGTGAGATTCCAGTTTTCTACTTCTGATGGTCAGCACGCCTTATGCCAGCGCTACCTTGAAGATCCTGAAAATAATGGAGCTGTCGGTGGTACATGCCAGATACGTGGGAACTGGACTGATTATCACGTAGGCGATTTCATCGTGCGCAATTCTGATGCCCCCACAAAGATCAAGTACTCAATGATGCAGATTGATTGCACCCACACAAAGGGTGGTCTCTGCCTGGATTCTGTATTGATCATCCCAAGGGAGGTGGCTGGGAAGAGGAAGGTCTGTTAGTTTTTGCAGAATGTAAGAAAAGCAGTAGTGTTGTATTTTTGCTGGAATCGCTGGCACAAAGGCTGTAAAGGGCTCTAGATTACAGGTCGATTTTTTATGTTCCTGTAGTAATCGAGATAGGTTTAAGTGTGATTGATGTGTACAAAAGCTTTTGGTATATATAACTTTTCCTGCTGCATGTTTGCATTAGTGGAACTTCTTGCGTACCCAGATGTATTCTCAAGTCTTTTGTGAGTTTTGACATCTCTAATGTTTTCAAATCTCCATGAATTTACCTTTTTTCCATGAAGAACGGGAAACCGCCCGTGGGATCAGAGACCTATGCCTGTCGTACCTACTGTCCCTTTCCCGGCAGTGTAAACTTGAGGTGCACCCCTTTCCCCCATAGAGTCTCCTTGTTTCAGCACTAGCCAAAGACAATGCCTTTGCCTTTTCTTATATAATGCCCTTGCCCCTTATGTGCAAAGGCTTGATGCCTATAGGAATGAAAAGCTGCATTTCTGAAACACTTGGAAAATGCCAAAAAAAAAATTATGAAAAATGCATTTCTCAACTAAAGGGAATCTTGCATTTCTGAAATGTTTGGCAAACTCCAAAAATTTTATGGGAAACAACGTTTCATTTGATGGATACGTCTTTCTCGTGTTTGTTTTGTTATTAAGGCTTTTCTTCTTCTTAAACGTATTTCATTCATTCTCGGATTCGTTTTCCTGTTCATTTCTTGATCACTACCCTTCTTCCGTATTTTCATGTGTTTAAAGAAACCTCATTTCCCTTTTAGTTTCTGAAGATGTTTCCTGTTTCTGTTTTCCTTCCTGAACGTTGCTTGGTTCAAATATCTGACTGCCCAAAGCCTACAGTTCCTGAGCGTGACTGAGCCAGTGATAAGGAACCTAAGGCTTTTCCACCATGAATCAACCCATGGTCCTCACAGCCGATCTGGGTCCCATGGGCAATAACCATGCGCCTGTACATCGTTCTCGTTGTCAGGTGTGAGTAAATATGGTTAATGTGGGTTACTTTCAGATTTACCAACCTGAGGCCGCCTGTACATCGTTCTCGTTATCAGGTGTGAGTAAATATGGTTAATGTGGGTTACTTTCAGATTTACCAACCTGAGGCCAGCCAATGTGCAATCAATGATTGGGGGAGGAGAACAAGATCCTTGTAGGTTGATTTAAGGATGACCTTAGTTGGCCTTGGTTTTTTTTTTTTTTTTTGTGGAAAAAAAAGGATCTGTAAATGCCTATGCCCCATGTCTCGGTTAGGTCTACCAATGGGAGCTCCGCTTGTCTGGTAAGAGCAGCTAGTGCATGTCACCATGTGCTGGGACATTGCAGGTTCAAAATCCAATGGTATAGTTGTTTGACTGGTAGGGGTCTACCTAACTCCAGCTTGCCTTTAAAAAAAAAAGGATCTGTGAATGCCATAGGCAGTTCCTACATTGTGATTGGGATATAATTGATCTCAGATGGTCTTGGCACGAGGGTCCTCAGCAAGAGATTGGCGTCGGCGCCCCAAAACAGGCTCCATCAGCTCTGTAAGCGGATACGCCCATGGCTATAAGGCTCAGTGCACCTCTGATTATCAAAAGAATAAAGCCAATCCAGATATGTGTTTAGAGCATAGGAAGTAGTGTCGATTCTCTTCTATGTTAAGAAATTTTTTTTTCATGCTATTTTCATCTAAGCGGAGAATCTGTGTCGGGTACATGGAAGGGTTAGAAGTAGCAACCAGTTGATCAAAAGTAGCAAGTTTGTTCCGTAGGGGCTTTCGTGAATGGAACTCATGGCTTTCGAATTCGAAATCAATACCTTTTGAAAAGGGAAAGCTAACAAATCAATACCCTTTTCAAAAGAAGTAACTAACTATTCTTTATCTGTCAAAAGTTATCTCAGAAAATTTTAAGAGCCAGGTTTTTCGCTATCGATTAGGCTCTTTTTTGGAGCTGGTGTTTGGAGGGAGATGAAATGAGCGATAGGAGCAGATTTGCCAACTACATCTTCGTAGGGGGGCAGTTGAAATTGAGACATGAAGGCTAAATCTCCTCCCATCTTCCCTCTCCATCTCCCAAATCGAAGACCCCAAAAAAGCAGGGGCTATAGGGAATCATTGAAGAGGGCATTTTTTAAGCAGCGCAGCTGCCAATGCCACTGCAGACAGCCACCCATCTCAACATTTCTCAAGATGGAGACCACACCCATCCCAAGATGGGTGGCTATCAGTGGCACTGCATATAATGTGAACACTTCAATGAATCCAAGTTGAGATCAAAGGAGAGGCTAAGTGCCATGGTTACGTGACACTAGTCAATCACACGACAGCATTGCATGGAGCCCACAGCTATAGAGTGCAGGCCCCACATGAAATGCTGTCATGTGATTGGCTGTGTCAAATAGCCATGGCACTTAGCTGCTCTCTGGATCCCTGCTACAGTGAATCTCCCTGTCTCCCTGTCAAATACAGCTTCTAAACTAAGCCTTCGTCAAAGCTCATGGATTGATGGTGTGACCGAGATGGTTCTGTGAACCAGTCCGTCAAGGTTTGTGGCGATTTTCATCGTGGGGACTTCAATTGCTGATTTCCTTCTCGAAGCCTCTAAATTGTTGGAGTACCAAAATTCAATACTTTTCTTTTGAGTTCTGAGTTGTCTCATTGATTGACATCCATGAAAAATTGACTAGCAATATTTTTTGTTTGGTCCTCCTTTGGACGTTTTCAATTTTTTCATGCTTGAATTTAGATCGTCCTCCCTTCTTTTTTTTGTTTTTTTTTTTTTTGTGGTGATCATTGTTTGGAGGTAGGTATCAAGGACAGGTTAGGTTTGGCCATATTGGATCTTGACTTATTCCTGATTGAAGATATTTTTCCTGAGCAAGGACAGGTTAGATTTGGCCATATTACTCATTATGCTAAGAACTAGGAAAAAAAAAACTGTTCACAAAGGCTCTGCTCATTTGGTATGGATGACTTGTGAATGTCACCAAGTTGACGAGACGTCACAAGTTTGAAAGGTGGCATCCTTTGCAATAGGGTCTAAGCTGGCTTAACTCCCCTGGTGAGCAAGGGAGACCTCAAGAGTTTTTTTTTGTCAACTCAACTGAAGGCCAGCCAATATATGATGAAGGGGCTTTCCCCTTAGATTATCCCAAAAAATAAAAAATAAAAGCTAAGAAAAAGCCCTGCCTAAGTCCCTGTTTAGAAGCTTATCTTCCTCTTATAATAAATTATAATTCAAAGTTCAGATTTAAAACATGAACTCAGCAAGAGTTCTGCCTTCTTACCAAGGGGTGCTCCACTTGTTTGGTATGAGCTGTCTTCTAGACTTTAAACAAAAAAAAAAGAGTTCTGCCTTCTTGGCTAGGGAAAACCATGTTTTAAAAAACAAAAAAAAGGACCATCCCCCCCCCCCCCCACCACCACCACCACCACCACCACCACACGCACGTATACGAGAGCAGATCAGGTGATCCATCAAATCACTTGAAGTGATTTGACATCTTCACCATCCATTGCTACATCCATGAGGACCCCACAGTCTTTATGCAATTTGTGGACGGTGAGGATGCCAAATCACTTTCTCATTTTGGCATCTCCACCATCCATCGCTAAATCCCCTGATCGGTCTGCCCCCATCCTAAACTTCTCGGATGGCCAAAATAACCCTACAACTGTCAATCAACATTGTCTAATAAAAAACATGTTTTAGATCATGTCATTGCCAAGCGTAAGAAGCCATTTTAAGGGCACAAAAAAATCAACCACTAAAAAAGCACCAAAATGGTTTTATCCAAAAAAAAAAAACACGATTCAATAGGAAACCTAGCACAAAAATCATGATTGCGTTTCAGAAAAGCACGATATATGGAATCATTCCAATCAAACAAACTATGCTCCAACACATCCTTAGGGTTGGGTTGAGTGAGATTTATTCGTCATATTTTTTTTTATTGAGGCCCTCAGCATGTGCCATGTTTCATTGAAGGGCCTCAGCATGTGAAATATAAGCGTTATATATATATATATATATATATATATATATATATATATATATATATATATATATATATATATATATATATATTTTTTTTTTTTTTTTTCAGTTGAGGCCCTATGCGGTGGCGTCAAATCTCAAAGACGCCAGCCGGCCCGGGTACACCCTTGATTTATTTAAATAGATCAAAAGTCCAAATGCAAAATCTACCACCACATGGTATCATGATCTCTTTCCAATGTTTGAGTGTTTCATCAATCGAATCTTATATATTTATTTTTATAATTTATTTAATAAAAAAATATGATTTACACTAAGACTTTACAACATCAAAATATATTTTTTGAAACTTGAAAAATCGATGGCTCACAATGCATTTAAAACATTATAATACAAAATATTGTGGGCCATTGATTTTTAGTGCTTTCAAAAATGCATTTAAATATCAAAAAAATCATAATTTAAAAAAACTTGCTTAGTAAATGAATGATAAAAATCTAATATGTAAAGTTTGGTAGATGAAAACTCTATCGTTTTAATCAATTATCGATTGTAGATTTTGAACCCCTTATATATATATATATATATATATATATATATATATATATATAAAGAGAGAGAGAGAGAGAGGAATGTGTAAGTGCTAAATGGGTTTTACTACCCTTTTGGTATTTTTTTTGCAGTTCTGACAACATAAATGTGTTGGGCATGGTCGATTTACGAGGAATCCACACCTAGATTATGCGTTTTCGATAAAAAAAAATTATATTTGGAGCCTCGGAAATTTACAAAGATCTTAGACTGTTGATTTTTTGAACCTTGTAAAAACCCACTCATCTGTACGGTCAGAATTTAAAAGTAAAACAAAAAAATCCTGAAAAACTCATTTAGTACACATGATTTAACACTTATCACATATATATATAAAGAGAGAGAGAGAGAGAGAGAGAGAGAAATGGGTAGGTGCAAAATTCATATGTGCTAAATGGGTTTTTCTGCCTTTTTAGTGTTTTTTCTTTTTAATTCCAACCCCATAAATGTGTTGGGCGTGGTGGATTTATGAGGAATCCACAACTGGATCATGTATTTTCGATGAAAAAAATGATATTTGGAGCCTCAAAAATTTACAAAGATTTTGTACTATTGATTTTTCAAACCTTATAAAAACCCATCCATGTATTAGAATAGAACACTTCAAGAAATAATCCCTATAAAATCAAGTACATAGATCACATCTGTATAGTCAGAAATTAAAAATAAAACAAAAAACCCTTAAAACCTCATTTAGCATATATATATATATATATATATATATATATATATATATATATATATTGTGTGTGTGTGAACTAAACATTTCTAATTTCTAATTCTTTTGTAAATCCATCCCAGATGTGTTTGGCATGGTCCATTTACTAGAAACTGTTGGATCATGCTTTTTTTGACAAAAAAGAAACATGATTTTTAAATGCTTGAATATTTACGCAAAAATATGAACCGGTGATTTTTCAACCATTATGATTCAAGAGTCGGTCCCTTTAAAACAAAGCATATAGATCACATCAATATGGTCAGATTAGAAAAAGAAACCCATAAAAGTGTTAGTTCACACTATAATTTTCATATTTTCTTCTTATATTCTAGTAGACACACACACACACACACATATATACATATATATATATATATATATATATGAAAAGAGGATCATCCAACTGAAGGAAAGTACCAACTATCGAAATCACTTCTAAATTTCACATTTAAAGGCTTTTGGCAAATCTGATAGTACGGATGAGATTCTCATGATAAAAAAAAACTATGAAATTGACTCTTATTGCAAATTTTCTTTTTATGTATGAAATATATTTTATGACCTATCAAAACTTCAAACTTTTAATCATTAACTTTTAGCATATTATAAAATTCAATGTACACAGAAAGAATTCACTACATTAGCCACTTGAGTTTTGGACCATGAAGATCACATCCATACAATCAGATTAGTCAAAGAAAATGCTTATAAATTTGATTTTTTAATGTGATTTAGACAGTTTGCACCTTTTTTTAGATGAACTAATCATTGTTGATAAAAATATTTGAATGTTGAGAAAGATAAGACTTACCTGGATTTGTGAAATTCTCTTTGAAATCATAGGGAACGTCGTTGCAAGCTTGGACTCTCTTTCGCCTGACAAAAAGATAAAAACAATTTCTCAATCTTCATGACTTGAATTGCAACACAATATACAAATCAAAGATAAAAACATGTATAAATACTTACTTCAAAGATTAAATAAAATTGAAATAACATATTAAGAATATGAAAAAAATTTGTTATACTTGAAAATCTATTTTATGGTTCAAGCTCTTTTTTTGTCTGTTAGCTCTTCACATATATATGAGTGTTCTTCAATAGTATCGCAACAACACACCGACAAGGCTCGAGTAAATGTGTTCTTGTAGGACCAGCACACAAATATCTAGATCTAGCTTTTAGGTTTTATGATAATTTTCAAGATAACCCTTATTTATGGAGTTCTAAAAAAGTTTTTCCTTAAAAAAAAACTCATCCTAAAAAAGTACTTCCACCTTAAAAAACCTACAAAACGGTTGGATGAAATAGAGATAAGATACCGATTATCCAGGCATTCGATACAGCAAATGGCATTATGCTCTACCGTCTCGTACCCAACAACACTATAATTTGTTGTTCTATAACGGACGGCGTTACATTTTGCCTTCCAGTAGTGAACATTCTGCCAGTAGTCAACATTCTGCCATCCGATAATGGACGATGTCCCGTTCTACCTGACGACGGTCGATTTTGTTGTCCCTTGACAAACGACAGTTCATTCTGCAGTCCGTGTAAGGATGTTTAATTCTTGTTGAGTACCTCCAAATACTTGTCTTCAAAAGATATTTAACAATTATGCTTCATGAATTTTTGGTACCTAGAGTCACCCTCCACTCTATACAGGAGGATGTGTCCTTCCATAACCATTATTTTTATCCTGTAAAGATCAACTGGATACATATTTAACTGTATTACATTGCAATGATCACATATCATCATATTAAACCATCAAAGGGCCCATTACATAACTGTTAGAAATGGCTAATTGATAAACTGCCAAGACCGATAACTTGAGCAAAAATAACATTGTCCTCGAGTTGTAACAGAAGGCAACTACTGGAGCTATAAACACTTTTCACTCCGTTTAAAGCTTCTGTACATAAAAATGCAGATTGTAACATTAGCATGCGACAAACATGCATGCACTCGGTATTTCAAGCCTTCCAGCCATAGCCCATGTCAGCTGGTTCGCCACTGAATATCCCATTTTCTGCAAATTCATGAGAAATATCCTGAACCAGCTCAGGCAGATGGAGGTTCTGTGACACATCTAACCTTAAACCGAAGGCGTTGTTAGCACCAAGAGACACGGGATTGCTTGCTGCATTCTTGAAACTATTGTTCCGGCTGGGTATCATACCAATAACATTATTTGCTAGGTTGCTATTTGCAAACCCTGGCCCATTAGCCACAGCAACCCTTGAAGCCAAGATTGCTGATCCACTTGTTCCTTGGAAAGCATCCTCGACTGTATTCACATTTAGATTCTGCCCACTAACAGTCTGCCCTGATGAGCCTCCATTGTTGTTCAACACATCCTGCATCAATTGCTGAAGAATGTGATGTTGCAAATGTTGGTTTTGTTGAGAAGGCTGGGGATGCATGGTTTGAAGCAAGTTAGGATTAAGTGACACCTGCTGTGCTGTAGTTGATAAACCAGCATTATTCAGAGGCACACTTTGCAGAGAGACGGGCACTGAAGAGATAGGTCCCTGGAACGGCGATGACTGTGATGGTGCCTGATTTGGACCACCAAATGAAGAGGCACCCTGTGAAAGACCATTAGAATTAGAATTTACAGAGTTCTGCCTAAGTAAGCCCGGGTACCCCGTCAATCCTACAGCAGGCTGGGGTGAGCTACTAAACACTCCACTACCTAGATGGCTGCTATTTGTATAGTTGCTTGGACCAGAATGCATATCCATCATTTTGTTGAACGTTGTTTGATCTGTAGCCATTCCATGACTCATCATCTGTTCCATCTCCTGCAATTTTCGGAGTTGAAGCTTTGAAGCTGCAGCAAGTCGAGGATAGCTCTTCAAACTTTCTGTAGGCAACACAGATAACCAGTTTCAACAGCATATCCACTTGGAACATATTTGTTGTGAGTAATTGAAAGCTCATTAGATGAAGTCAAATGCAGCTTTGACAATCACTTAAAAGTTTGAAATGTCTCAAAAAGGAATGAAAAAAATACTCGAAAGTAACAGTCAAGAATCTCCCTTCTTCCTCTTTATCTCTTTGAGCATGAAATGTTTAGCATCAGAAGTGTTCCCATGGAATCTGGTCCTAATTACACAAACTTAGCATCCTATTCAATAAACAAACTTATTAACAGAAATAATTGCAATCACATTACTGAAATTCTGTAAGCATTTCAGTAAATCCAAATCATATTGTAATTTTATACAAATTTTAAAAATTAAAAATATTTGTGACTATGAATGAACCTAAATAATTAAAATACTATTAACATTGAAATCGAGATAAAATATCATAGTTCATCATATATAAAACATTTCATCTAATATCCTAATATTCTTATTTTGTAAACTTTAACTCCAAACATAAGGGATGTAAACAGGTCGGATTCAGAGTGTATTTGGGTATTTACCGAAGTCGACTAATTGGATGATGCCCTAATCAAAGTCAGATATGGATTCGATCTCAAATAGAAAAACTCAAACTAAACAGGTTGGATTAGGAGTGTATTTACCGAGGATGAAGCCCTAATCAAAGTCATTTTTTCAGTAAAAGAATTAATTTTTTGTTAAAATCTAATGGTTAACAATTTAGAGAAAGCACATGGGAAGTGAGTGGAGGCGTGAGAAGAAGCACATGGAAAACATGAACAATGCGTCTGAGAAACATAGAAGCATGGGGAATCGAGATTCCCATGAAGTTTCGAAAGCGAAGAGTACTTCCGAAACAAGTTATGGGAAGAGCGCTTCCCACCTACCTAAGAAGCTTCCAGTAACTGTGGTTGACATCACTACTAAACACCCTAAGAGTAAACTACTTCCAAAATTTTACAATATAGATCTTCAACATTTCATTTTGAATTCGGTATGGCAATACTCAGCAGCTGTCACATGGGTACGGTACGGGAGGTATGACACGACAATTTCAAAAAATTAAGGTACAGGGACATATATATATATAAAGAGAGAGAGTTAGGGTTTGAATCTTGTATGGATCCATATTAAAAAGAAAAAGAAAAGTCTAACTTTTAAAAGAAGTCTTTTTTAAAGCTTCGTCTTGCAGAGCGCATTTGACAATTTCGAGCAAGCTCTTTATGAGACAAGCCTGAGACAAGCCACAAACGGTTCACTTCGTTTCCCAGCCATTGGAATAGGGCAACTGATTATTGATAATACAATTACTATAAGCATATTGAAATCTAATGATTAATGCTTTTCAAAAGCACTTTACTACTTGTGTTAGTTGATGTTAGCATCATCAAACTAGTGCATGAATGTTTATTTATCAGGTATAACAAGCTTATTATATAATGTAACATCCTAATTAAGTGGGTTTCTTTACAACCTGTTAAACAACTGCTTGTTTGATGGAATAAGTAATAAATGCAGTTTAATTCTGCTGCTATATATTTAATGAATATATCTGTTGATTACTGACGAGAAATAAAGAATACATGTAATAACCTGGTTAACGATCATATATTATAAAACTCACTCTCCAGGTTTCGCCCTTTTCCTTCTCTCTCTTGTTGCAGCGAGAAGAAGATGAGGGTACTCTCTCTCTCTCTCTCTCTCTCTCTCTCTCTCTCTCTCTCTTTTTCTTCTCCACGGTTCCTCCTCCTCCTCCTCCTGCTACCAAGGGTGGGAAGGTGATGGTTTCGACGGCAAAAACAAAAAAAATGAGTGGGCTTCTTTTCTTCTTCCTCCTTTCTCCCTGACTTTCACCCGAGGCAAAAAAAAAATGGGTATAAAAAAATTTAGTTTGGGTTGGTATAGAGTCTGGGTTGGACCTGACCCGGAGCAGTGCAAAACTGGTGTACCCTCACTGCATCCAGTACCAGCACCCGTGTCGACACAGGTACGGCAGCAAAAGTGTTGTCTATGTTACATAGCAGGCAAATATTCAGCACAGCAATATTCAATAGCTAAATCAAGAAAATTTTATTTTCCAAATGTAAATCTCAGTTACAGATAGACTTAAAATTAAAAAAAAATTGCAAATTGCATTAATAGAACCATAACAACTAGCATTCTTTTGTACTCATAACAATCCAGAACAATCAATCTTTGTAAAATATAAAAAACCAAACCAATAACAATTCGCTTTTTTAATTGTCTCAATCAAAACATGATCATGCTTATTGATTACAGAAAACACACAAGGCCCAAAACAGGGAAACATAGAAGGAATATACTTAAAAAGAACAAAAAAATAAAATGAATATAAGAAATTACAAAACAATGAGATAAAATAAGCAGCACACATTACTGCATTACTTGTCTTTCCATTCATGTTACTATGGATAGTTAATATAACTTTAAAAAGAGTTATAAATAATAAAATCAGGACAACCATAAACCTTAAACAAAGAAATTGCAAGGCTAGTAGAGTAATGAGAAAAAGGCAATAAACACAGCAATTACAGATATAACTGAGAAATTACAACATTTACAGGATAATAAACAGGAAATTACATAAATAACATACTAGGAGTTCGCTGCCTATTGAGAATTCCAAAAACTTTTACACATAAACAACTCAAAGATTAAAAATTGAAAGACAAAATACAGCCACAAAATTTTACAAATTATGATAAACAACAACACATATGACAGCAGTTATGAAACTTGCCAATAGGCCCAACATTGTGCTCCCGGCTGAAGTCTATCAAATCCTTCATGCTGTTGACAACCTCTGATATCTGTTTGCAGTGACAGCAAACAACAAATTCAACTTATGAAACCTTGGAACAAATAAAAGAGAGGGCGACAGAGATTACTTGCAAGCACCGTATATATCTTTTGGAAAATCCAAAGTCATTGAGTGCTTGCAACTCCAGAGCCCTTGCAAGTTGATGTCCTGCTGTAACAAACCTAAAAGAATCCACAAACTATTAATTTGTCACTTCCCTATCAAGTTCAATTTAATCTCTGCAATGATGACTCGACCCAGGCATTATTATCACACTCACATGCCACAGTTAGTTTGCAAATCCTGAGTGGAGAGCCCTGAAGATCCACTTTCAGATACAGCACTTTGATATTTCTGTGCAGCCTGTACTAGCTGATGTACCTGAAAAAGTTTTTTTTTTTAATATCAAACCTAGACCAAAATTCAGTTTTAGAAAGAATGCAGTGTTGCATAGTAGAGAACATGCAAAACCATAAAATCATAAAATGGTTTTTACCAATCAAAAGACCACCCAACAAATTTTAATAATGAAAGAAAGAGTAACAAGCCACAGAATAACCCAAACCACAAAATTGTTAGAATACATTTTGCATATGTGTATGGATCTGGATCCAGATCCATACGCATATTATATGAAACACATGTTAAATAGGATCTCATTAATGGCAGTCTTGTAATATGTATATGTTTTTACTTTATAATGTTTAGGGTTTTGGAGGTCGTGCATTGTAGTGCCGCCCCAGCCATTGTGAATTTCTCTCTCTCTCTCTCCTTATTTCCTGTGAATGAATCTGATATGGTATCAGAGCTTAGGTTAATCCTGTGCGTGAAGAAGTTCTGAAACTTGACAGATCGTGATTCTTCAGCGTGAACAGCAACCCCAGCGTGGACAGTAACAGTTCCAGCGTGAACAACAGATTCGTGATTCTTCAGCGTGAACAGCAACCCCAGATCGTGATTCTTCAACGTGAACAGCAACCTCAGCGTGAACAGCAACCCAAATCGTGATTCTTCAGCGTGAACAGCAACCCCAGATCGTGATTTTTCAGCGTGAACAGCAAACCCAGCGTGAACAGCAACCCAGATCGTGATTCTTCAGCGTGAACAGCAACCCCAGATCGTGATTCTTCAGCGTGAACAGCACCCAGCGTGGACTGTTTCAGCGTGATCATCTTCTCTTTATCTCAAATCTCATCTTCTGAATCTGAAATCTCATCTTCTGAAAGGTGGTCCCTTTTTTTTCCCTTTTTCCTTTCAGCGTGCTCATCTGGCTTTTTTCTTTTCTGTTACCCATTTTTATTATTCTCGTTCATTGGCATTTGTTTATCTTCTTCATTCCATCGTCTGTGTTGATTCCATCTTTTCCTCAACATCAATGACTGTTTTTCAGACCTGTGTTGGTTCCATTTCTCCTTTCCTTTATTGCTGTTTTAGTGTTCTTTGTGCAACACTTTTGGTAGTACAGGTATTTTTCCTCTATTCATCTTGTTTGCTTATTCATCGTTTCACTGCTATGGATTTCTCTTCGTCATCTGGTCCCTCTGCCAATTTCTTGAGTCAGCTCGTTACTGAAAAACTTACTCATTCTAATTTTTTTGACCTGGAAGAGACAAATCCTTCCTTTTATACGGAGTCAGGATCTCGATGAACATTTGGGTGGTTTAGTTCCTATGCCACCACGGCTTATTTTGCAGGAAACCAAGGATGAGAAGGGTGACACAATTACCATTTCTATTAAGAATCCAGAGTATACAGCTTGAAGGAAGCGGGATCAGTCTTTGGTTGCTTATATTACGTCAACACTCTCTCAAGAAGTGTTGGTTACTCTTTCAGATGATTGCACTGCGGCAGATCTGTGGAGTAAGCTGTCTCAGACATACTCTCATATATCAGAAGCCCGAGTTATATAATTAAAAAATGAATTTCAAAGTTTGAAGAAAGGCTTCATGACCGTCATGGAATACATAGGCCGCTTGAAGAGTATTACTGATTAATTGGCTGTTGTTGTTGGAAATGCTATTGCAGATAAAGATAAAGTTCAACAATTTCTCAATGGATTGGGTCCTGATTTTGACATGTTTACCACAACTTTATCCTGTCTTCCTCACTTGCCCACTTTTGACGACCTCCAAGCGAAACTTCTCCAGCATGAGATGATTATGAAACAAAGGGCAGAAGGAAATGAGTCAGCTCGTCCTCATTCAGTTTTGGCCATGGACACTTCTGTAGGTTTTGGACGAGGGAATGGAGGGTATCAAGGAGGCAGAGGCCGCGGACGTTTCGGGCAGGGAGGACGTGGTATCTTACCTACACCTAATATTTCAGAGGTTTTTAATACAGGGAATCAGAGGAGAGTGCCCACTTGTTTCTTATGTAACAAAAGAGGACATGTGAAAGCTGATTGTTGGTTCAATCCACAGAGGAAAACTAAACAAAATTGAGAATAAATCAACTAATGTTGTGGACACAAAAGTGCCATCCACAGATGTGCAACAACTTTTGTTATCAACATTGTCACAGATGACGATCAAGCAAAATGAACAAGGCGAATGGTATGTTGATTCAGGTACCGCCACACATGTTACGGGTAATGCGGGTAAGTTATCTCACTTATTGCCTTATTTTGAAAAAGGTAGTATAGTTACGGGAGATGGAACTTATCACTCCATTAGTCATACTGGCAATGCACATATCCCTATGTCAAAGTCCTCACTTCATTTGTCAAATGTCCTTCTTGCTCCTAATATTAAAAAGAACATTGTTTCTGTAGCTAAACTTGTTGACGATATGAATTCTTCCGTCGAATTTACTCCCTCTTCTGTTTATGTTAAGGATCTACGAACAAAGGAGACATTCGCTAAGGGAGAACGACAAGGAAACATGTACGTCTTCAAGGAGATTCCTCCAGTGTCTTCGCCCTCAGTCTCAGTCCTCCAGTTGAAGTCGTCCAAGCATTCTTCAGTGTCTTCGCCTTCAGAGTCTTTGTCTTTTCCTTCATTGGAAGTTTTTAATTCATCTCATTGTAATAAGCCAGATATTTGGCATAGTCGTTTGGGACATTGTAGTCGAGGTTTCGTTGAAAATCTTGTATCTGATGGTCTCCTTCAAAAGTCTAGTTTAAGTTCATTTTTTTATAATAATAATAAATGTTTTTCATGCGAACTCTGCAAAAGTTTTGTTCTTCCTTTTCATATTATAAATAAAAGAGCTTCAAAGTCATTTGAGATTATTTGTTCCGATGTTTGGGGACCCGCACTTATTCCTTCTCTTTCTGGCAATCGTTACTATGTTGTCTTTATTGATTCCTATTCCTGTTATACTTGGATATATTTCTTAAAACACAAGCATGAAGTTTTTCAAATATTTCGGGAATTCCATTCGATGGTCAAAACACAGTTTGCTTGTGATATTGTGCATTTACAATGTGATGGTGGAGGACAGTATTCGTCGAACGAGTTTATTGCCTTTCTTCGAGATAAAGGAATAAGCCGACAGGTTTCTTGCCCTCGTACTCCTCAACAAAATGGGGTTGCGGAGAGGAAACACAGGCATATTGTCGAGAGCGCGATGAGCATGTTACATGATAGCAATATGCCCGTTAGTCTCTGGACAGAAGTTTTTCACACATCTGCTCATATCATAAATCGTCTTCCTATGGCACTCTTGGATCGGAAATCTCCCTATTATACTTTATTTGGGCAACATCCCTCTTACGATGAACTGCGTGTTTTTGGTTGTGTATGTTATGTACATATTGATTCATCTCTGCGAAATAAGTTTCAGGACAAGGCTGTCAAGTGCAGATTTGTTGGGTATGCAGATGAATACAAAGGTTATTGATGCTATGACCCTACTACAAAACGTATTAGGACCTCCAGAAATGTTGTTTTTGATGAAAAAAAATTCAGGTCAATGACTCTGCAGTGTTGCCACCTCGAGAATTAGAAGTATATGAACTATGGATGAGTGCAGATCTTTTTGCTAATACAGGAGAAACATGTCAAACAAATTGTCCTTCCTTCGGCTTGAGTAGGGAGTTGAATGACTCACAAATGCATGGTGAATTATCTCCAGTTGAGCCACCCCCAGTAGAACGTTTCTCTGGACAGATATACACTAGATGGAACAAAAATACAGAGCCGAGGAATGTGGAGGAAAGCATCGCCAATGATTCGGCTTAAAGGTCGTCACGCATTAAGCATCCTATTCAACGATTGGTGAGTTATGAGACCTTCTCCCTTGATTTCCAGTTGTTTATGTCTCAGTTCACAAAACAGGATGAACCCACTTGTTTTAATCAAGTTCTTCAATCCCGTCATTGGACTGAAGCTATGAATGAAGAAATGGAAGCTCTTCATGAATGCCAGACTTGGGAAATAGTCCCTCGGCAGAAGGAAAGAATGTAGTTGGCTCAAAATGGGTTTATAAAACAAAGTATAAGCCTGAAGGAAGCATTGACAGATATAAGGCATGACTTGTTGCTCGAGGATTCACACAACAATATGGTGAAGACTACGATGAAACTTTTAGTCCGGTAGTCAAAATGGGTACTATTCGTGTCATTATATCCCTAGCAGTCGATCGAGGTTGGAGCCTTAGCCAGATGGATGTTAAAAATGCATTTTTGCATGGAACTTTAAAGGAAGAAGTGTATATGGAGCAACCTCCTGGTTATGCCGAGAAGGATCCTACTGCCTGGGTGTGCAAACGAAGGAAATCTCTGTATGGGTTGAAACTGGCGTCTTGTTCCTGGTTTGAAAGTTTCTCTATGCAAATTCAAAGTTATGGTTTTAGAAGATGCTCTCTGGATCACTCACTCTTTATTTGCCAAAAGGCAGACATTGTTATACTTCTTCTTATATATGTTGATGACATTGTGATCACTGGGAGTTCAGATAATCATGTGCAAGATGTGAAGCAATTTTTAATGAAAACTTTCAAAATGAAAGATTTAGGGGAGTTAAGGTACTTTCTTGGTGTGGAAGTTGACAGACAACAAGACACATTGACACTCATGCAACAAAAATACACTCTTGACCTTCTGGAAAGAGCCGGGATGACGAATTGCAAATCAGTCAGCACTCCTAGTGTATTACATCAAAGCTCTGAAGATGGTCATCTTTGTGTCAACCCTACAACGTATAGAAGTCACATGGGGATGTTACAGTACTTGACCTTTACCAGACCTAATATAGTTTATGCATGCTCCAACGGAGGGTCATATGGAAGTTGTAAAGCGCATTCTACGCTATTTAAAAGGAACTATAGGAGACGGACTTGATTATCGCAAGAACGATAATCTGCATAGAAGACATGCACTTATCACTTATACAGACGCAGATTGGGCAGGGGATCTAGATGAGAGACGATCTGTCTCTAGATATTGTGTTTATATTGGGCACAATTTAGTGTCCTGGAGCAGCAGAAAACAAAAGGCAGTGGCACGATCGAGTATAGAGACTGAATACAGATCGATAGCTGCAGGCACGGCAGAAGCCACATGAATTAGACACTTATTGAGTGATCTTGGGGAGACAATTATTCGATCATTTCTTTTATGTGACAATCAAAGCGCAATAAACATTGCATGTAATCCTATCCAGCATAGCAGAACGAAGCACATTGAGATTGATCAGTATTTGATACGGCAGAAAGTCGAGATGAAGAAGATAGAACTACGTCATGTTCGAACAGAAGATCAAGTGGCAGACCTGTTTACCAAGGGATTAACAGGATGTCAATTTTGGCTATTGAAGAGCAAGTTGTACATACTCCAAAATCACGTACAACTTGAGGGAGGGTGTTAGAATACAGTTTGCATATGCGTATGGATCTGGATCCAGATCCATATGCATATTATATGAAACACATGTTAAATAGGATCTCATTAATGGCATTCTTGTAATATGTATATGTTTTTACTTTAAAATGTTTAGGGTTTTGGAGGTCGTGCATTGTAGTGCCGCCCCACCCATTGTGAATTTCTCTCTCTCTTTCACTCTCTCTCTCTCCTTATTTCCTGTGAATGAATCTGATAAATAAGAACTTGCCGTAATAAAATAACACAATTACAAAATATATCAATGGACTCCAAGGCCAAATACACGCCACTAAGAGCAAATACACAAGCCACTAAGGCACAAGAGGGCATTCAAGAGAGAACAACATATAAAAAATATTAATTTTCATTAATAAAATGTCTTTAACAAGCATGTTTTACAATGGGAAGGAACCCACACATATATATATACATATAGAGAGAGAGAGAAAGAGAGAGAGTAATGTGTTTCTTAGGCCCCTTTTTTCGTTAGGTCTCATTAGGCCCCTTCAAAATCGTAGTTTTAAGTATTTTTTCTCACGTCTAACACCGTAGATGTGATCTATAGGTTTTGTTTAGTGGGAAGCAGCTTTTGGATCACCCGAATCTGACCTGTATACAGGTTTTTTCAGTGATCCAAAATCAATGGCTATGAAGGTACCAGTTTCATTTGGCTCAGAAAAATATGTTTTTGGTCGAAAAACATGATCCAAGAATCGATTCCCACTAAATAGAGCATGCTAAACACATCTAACGGTTCAGATCTATCATAAAACACTTGAAACCTATGGGGCAGAACGAGAAATGGGGCCTAATATGTTGAGTTCTCGTATGTATATATATATATATATATATATATATATATATATATATATATATATATATATGGAATATGTAAACCAACAAAATATGTAAACATGGGGTAAATGGAATATGTAAACCAACAAAATACGTAAACTGGTACGCACCAAAATTTTCATAGGTTTTTTTATTTTTTTCTAAAATTTTACGGTAAGGATGCTATCTAGATGCTTGATTTTATAGAAACACTCTTAGATATTAAGATGTATAAGACAGATATTTTAAGGCTTGAAAATCAATGGGTCAGAATTTTTGTAAACATTGAAGCACACAAAATCACATTTCTTTATCCAATTCCAATGATCCAATAGTTGTTTCCAAGCAAATGAACCACGCTGAATGCATCTGGAGGGTTAGATTTGCAAAAAAAACTTTGAAAATATCGTTCATACTAGTTTACATATTTTGCTGGTTTACATATTTAAGTTTTCCTAGGGAAATGTTCTAGTCAGGTTCCATTTTTGTTAGGTCCCAAGTTAGGTCCAAGCAAAAAATGCAGTTATAGGTGTTTTTTGTCCAATCTGAACCTGTAGGTGTGTTCACAATTGTTTATTTACCACTGAACATGTTTTGGGTCGAATCAATTTATCAAAAAAATTAAAAAAATTTATCATCAAATTTTACAACAATATGAGTCGGTGTTTTTTCACCCCTCTAAAAAGACGTGTGCATGAAAATTACCTAATTGAATGCATGTTGTCTGCTAAGTAGACTATGATAAACACATCTAATGGTTTCCGTCAAGCAAAAATTACTTGCAGCCACGTTTTTTGCTGGGATCTAACTTGGGGCCCAACAAAAATGAGACTTGAGTAGAACATTATATATATATATAGTGAACATTACTAGAATTTGGTAATCCCTACCGACCATTCCCAATCATGCAAGAATCTGTCCCAATCCGCTATGGGAAGTTGCCCTTGCTTAGTATTTGAAATTCTACCTTTTCCTGCCAAAGCTTGAGATTCAGAAATTTGTGAATATACATCAAGCAACAGTCTAGAGTTTTATGGCTGTCAAACCATTCCAACAAGAATATGTTACCATAGTATAGAATCTTGCTAACTCGCATTCGATATTCATGATTAGGATTCAGAATCACTAATGAAGCACCAGTTTCATATCCTCTCTCAGTCATCTTTTCTTCTTTTCAAAGAATTGTAACAGAAATGAATTGAATTGGTGTGACACATAAGGTTAGAGGGGGCTTATTTGATGTTTCCATATGGGATAATTTGAAGGAGTTAGTAGAATTGATGGTTAGCCATGGAAAGAGTCAATGGTTAACCGTGGGAAGAGCCGCTTTCTCAAGAACAAGGAGAGAAACGAGGGAAGAGTTCATGGGCAACAGAATAGGTAATATAGCCATGATTAAGACACCCAAAATAAACTCTTTCCAAAAGGAAACAAATAGGAATGCCAAAGCTTGAAAAGCAAGGCAGACCTTATCAAAGAAACCTCATCGGAAAATACCAATAAGGAATCTGCCAATAAAGGAACTTGATGAATAGGAAAGGATGATACTTTTCTAGAACAGCTTATATTCAGTTTCAGGAACATGTCAGCCTTAGGAAAACCAGAGGAAAACTTTCCCAAACAATGCCTATTCAATTTATTAAATAATGATGATGATTTCCAAAACAGCATGTACATGGCTGTGTGAAATACGTTGAAAGTTTCCAAGAATAACTTGTATTTACCCATAGGAAATACGCTAACTATTTTCAGAAAGACGTAAATAAGTTGGATTAGGCATAAATATATTGCTATTTTCAGCCTCTGAAAAAGGAAGATCCAAACAGATCTTGCAAGCCACAGAATGGGTGCTAACCTATGTCACATGGACTCGGCAAACCGGTTGCCGCACCCGCGTCGACACGATGCGACGCGGGTGCGCGTGCGGCACCCGATGCAGTCAACCGGACCCTGAGTGCGTTGACCGCACCCAAGGTCATTTGTGTCCACTTTTTAGACTTAAAAAAAAATCTCGATGAAATATGTTGTGGAGGAGAGTTTTGCCCTAATCCTCTATTCCCAACCTTGCCTCTTGAAGCCTCCGCCGATCGACCTCTGCCGGACCCCGACGTCGCTACAGACCGCTCCGTCGGACCGCTCCTCCTCAGGTACGCTCCCTCCTCTCCGACTCCCTCTGCTCTCCTCCTCTCCTCTGCTCTCCTCTTTGACCCCTCTCCTGCACAAAGAGGGCGCAGGGAGGACGCTCGGCCCCTCTCCTGCCAACAGGGAGCGTAGGGAGGGGGCTCGGCCCCTCCCCTGCCAACAGAGAGCGCAAAAGGGGGCTCGACCCCTCCCCTGCATAAAGAGGGCGCAGGGAAGGGGCTCGGCCCCTCCTCGGCCAACTGAGAGTGTAGGGCTTGCGCTCAACGATAGGAAATTGGCGTCGTCGGGGGATTCTCCGCCGATGGCGTTTGGTTTCTTCGATGATGAGATCAGCGTGGAGTTGAATCGGCAGGAGGCAGAAGTCGAGCAGTTGCTGAAAATACAGGTATTTGCTTTGTTTGCATTCTTATCCGTCGTTTTTGCATTTGTTATGATGGCGTTTAGAATTGAATTGCTTCAAACTCATGTTGGGTTGATGAAATTTTTAGGCATTGAGAATGGAACTCGATCAGAAAGGGTTCCTTTTTGCATCTTTTTGGTTTCTTAGTCGATCAATTGTGTGTGTTCGGTTTTTAGAATTTCTTTGGGTTCAAATTCAAAGGAAAACGCTTCCAATTTGGGAGGAAATCTTTGGTTATTTCCTTTAAAACATTGGATTATATGCTGAAAAAATTCTTTATTCTTCTTTTACTATTGTTGTGACACTACTGAGCATGAATATTCGTGAGAAAATTATGCAAACAATGAGGTAGTGAGCATTTTTTGCTTCTTAACTTTCGACGTGGCTGAAGGTTTAGTCTGATTGGTTTCAAGGCATTTGATAATAATGCCTCTTTGGTGTAATTTTTTGTTGGGTTGTGTGTTGTTTAGTGTTGGTGCCCGTGGTGCCATTTTCATTGCTGATGCGGTCACCCAAAAATTAAGGAGTCCAAGCAAAGCAACCAAGCAATGGTTGCTTGTTGGTTCCGTATTTGTGTTAGTTTAAGACTATGTCACATGGGTGCGAGTGCGGGTGCGGGTGCGGGGATGCGGCACTTTCAAAAATCTTGGGTGCGGGGGTGCGGCAAAATAAAAATAAATAAATATATATATAGAGAGAGAGAGAGAGAAGAGGGGTCCGAGGGTTCCCCCCAGTGCGGGTCCCTCGTCCCCAAAAAATTAGCCGCCTTCAGTGTACATCTCAACTGTTGATCTTAAGAGATAGATGGCCGGCAAATGAATGGGGTCCACGTGAACGAGTTCAACGATGGATGTGGCGCCCAATAGCAATGGACGACTCTGATTTGATTTGTGCCACCCGCCTTCCCGCCTTAAACCCAACAAAGTCTGGTGGAGGCTTAAGAGAGATATACGAAAAGAAATACGTCAATGGGTCCACGTATTTCTTACACACGTGGAAGCAATTTATTGGGTGGTCGGCGATTAACCGAGAGCAAGGGCGTTTTATTCGGCCTCGGGGTCCGCTCTCCGGACAAGACCGCTAAAGGTTTCTGGTTTTCAAAAGTGGCTTTCGAGCGAGGGAGAGTGAAAATCGTCGATCTCCCACCCCTATAAAAGTGAAACCCTCAGGCGCCAAAAGAGAGAGAGAGTGGAAGGGGAGAGCGGCCATTCCCGACGACGATCGGAAGGTAACGTCGGAATCTGAGGCTTCAGATGAATCTCTGGCGGGAGATCGCGGGGTTCCTCCTTCGTTTGGATCTCACAAATTTTGCTCTTTCGTGCTTCTTTGCTTCAGATCCCTATCTCAACGAGGAGATCGTTGCGCGTAGCGTTTTCTCCAGGGTTTCGGGGATGGGAAGGGGGAAGATCGTGATCAGGAGGATCGACAACACGACGAGCCAACAGGTGACGTTCTCAAAGCAGAGAAACGACTTGCTGAAGAAGGCGAGGAAGTTGGCCATCCTCTGCGACGCCGATGCAGGCCTGGTCATCTTCTCCAACACGGGGAAGCTTTACGATTTCCTCACCGGGTGCGTTGACCACACCCAGGGTCGAGTTGACCGCACTGGGTGCCGCACCAACACCCGCATCGCGTCGACGTGGCTGCGGCACTTGTCTGGCCGAATCCCTGTGACATAGGTTTAAGAGTGATTCAGGTTGAGTTTCTTGATTATTTAAATTTCCTGTCAATAACAAATCTCAAACTCACTTCAATGATTGTTTCTACTGTTGGGCAACAATGATCAACATGAACAGAATGTTGGAAGCAAGTGTGCATTTTCACTCTTTTCTACCACTTTCTGATAAGTTTAGTGTTTAGTCCAATGGTTTTGGGGTGATGGGTGAGGGAAAAAAATGTATGCTTGGTCGGGCCTTTCATTGCTTAATGAAAAATAATAAAGAAAACAAAAACTGAATTTAATGTTGATAAGGAATTTTGATGAATCACTATTTCTTTTCATTGTCTGACAATACTAACCGATGCTTAGGGTGAATTTTGCATGCATGATGAATGATATTATGACAATGTTAACTCTTAAAACTTCAAAATTATATATATATGTATATATATAATATAATATATATATATATAAGTTTTTACATTTTTGCCCCACCGCACCCCCCACCCAAGGTTTTTTAAAGTGCCACATCCCCGCACCCGCACCCGCACCCATGTGACATAGGTGCTAACAATTGCCTGAAAATGGCAGATCCGTTGCAGGATGATGTTCACAAAGCAACAACAAACTTGATTAGGGTCTTTGGGTGTGCTGGAGAGCCCAGAAATTGAAGTAGAACATGGCTAGATCCAAGAAGCTACGGTACTATTGATATTATAGTAATTAAAACCGAGATAAATGTAAATGGCTTTAGAGCTTGTCAGAATAGGCGATCCAAAGGAGATCTCATTTTCTACCAAAGATGCAGTCACCAAGAAACATAAAGATTACCAGCAGCCACGATATGTTTTATCAGAGCCATGCAGATCTGACTTTATAATGTATGTTGGACGAAAAAAGGGACTGTGAAAGACTGAAGAAAATAGATAGAGGGGAGAAACACAAGGGAAAAAGAGAAAGAGCAAGGGATATGACAGCGAATAAAGTAAGATATCTATTTTGACCACGAATGTATCTACAAGTTGATTGAAATGGATTAATGGATAAAATGGGTCAACTCAAGTCCCAAACTCAGATGACACATACCCAAAGTACCCAAGTACCAATGTGGATAAGCCATGGGTACAAGGGGCTGGTAGAAGTACCCATGCTACAAAGATACTGACAAATTTTTTCTATGATTGTGACATAAAATGCTGCAATATTTTTACAAGTATTTTCATTCTTATCTAAAATAGTATGGTCAAAATTGCCAAAAAAACATTTGTTAGCTTATAATGTAACTCATGCAATAATAAAGTTGTGGAGCTGCTTAGCATAGCATATGTAAACATGCAGTAATACCTGAGGTGCTACTAATCTACGAAGCAAAAGCTCCTCGTGACGCCGAGTGCAGAATTCCCAAGACAAAATCTGAAACCAAAGAAAGTACCTTTAGAAAATCCTTACAGTGTAATGCCTACAAGATATGCAGTGGCCAAATAGAAGCAGAAAGCTTAGTCCCATCTTATCATGCTGCCAGTAACACTTTTTTCTTAAGCAAAAAAAGGTGAGAAATCTTGGAGAGCAGGACACATTTCTAAATCCATAGCTGAGTTAAGAAATTATTCTCCTAACAGATGAAATCCTTTAAGAATACAGAAAATGCTAAACATTAACAACTACCAAGGGAAGTTGCTTACCTTCATATCAGGACTGAAAACAATGCGAAGTTGACCTTCACGAACAACACGGGTCTTCTCGTAGACACTTTCTTGGACAGCTTTTGTACACTCCAACAACATAATCCCTGAAGGAAGCCTGTGCTCTTGGGGCATGTCCACAAACAAAAGCTCATCGAGGACACCACTGTCAAACTTTATTTTGTTGAGCCTAGGAAGCACCTCAACAGTAGCTTCTGCCCCATATCCAAGAGAAGATGGCTTTTGTTAACACAGTTAACAGAAATAGCTTTAAAATGGATAAATGAATGATTTACATTCTTTTTGTAGAGAGTCATGTAAATTACCAAATTCCTATTAAATGTCACTCAGGAATAGTAAGTAAATATATGATAAGAGTAAAAATACCCAATGTGAACCACAAAATCAAAAAGAAAAGGCAAACAAACTTCATAAGCTAATAACTTCTTTTTTCAAAGTTAAAAGAGGAACCAAGAACTTCATAAATTAAACATGTTAAGCAAAGAGTAGCAAATAAAGGATGTGCTATACTGCTATTGCTTGTCCATGGCAGCATTCACATAACAAACCTGGATATTAGAAATTTAATATATCATATAGTATTCTACCTTGTTAGGACCATCCTGCATTTCAAGACTAGCAGCAGAATTTTCACAAACCAATGTTCTCATTTCTCAAGTCTTTTTCCATTGAGACTAATCAAATCTACTTCGCCTGGAGAAGTTCAAGCAAATAGACATTTTAGTTTGGCAACATCCTAGCTAGAAACTACAGTTTCTAGCCTGTTATGCACCAGCTACAGGCCATCAAAGGAAAAAAGTACAACATTTTCCGACATAAGGCTTATTCAGCATTAGACACGGTAACTTAGACTTATATCATGCCAAAAGGTAAAACATTAAAACTAACCAACATCAAGAAATATTAGTGACATTATGTATTAAGTCATATAATCTTCTATTTTGGAAAGTGTCTTACCGTAAGTAACAAATACGGCCCAGTTCAAGATGGGCTTTTGCCCAGCCCTAGGTGCAGCTAGTAGATAATTATGCCCCAGAGTGGGCCTTGGATTTTTTTGCTTCTTTTCATTATGACTCACCCAGCCCTATGCCCTGATAAGGCAACTAAATCTTTACCAAACCGTCCTGAGCAGTTGCCACTATGCTCATACCACACCAGTTTGGAAACCAGACCCTATAAGGGTCGACATGGTCAGTTTCCTTATCTCATTCATCAAACCAAAAAAGAAACAACGAATTGTGTGCAAGAAATCCAAAATGAAAAGGAAACAAAACAGTGCATCAGTCGTCCTACCCAAGATGTGCATAAGACTCCTAAAACTGAACCCATTGCCAAACAGAGTATCAAAAAGCAAGATATTTCCAAGAGACACGTAAGGAAAGGTGTTTTAGAAACATGGAAACATTTATCCCTTGCTGTACCTTGAAGAATGAATAGTGGAACCCTTCTCTCGTGAGATTCAAGAGAGAGAAAGAGATATCGTGGATGTAGGTATAAGACTGAACCACGTTAAACCTGAGTTGAGTGTGTGTGAATTGTTTCTTGCCTGTGCCGTGGTTGATTCTCTGTTCTCTTTTATATCAGAGATTCGTCTTGGGCAGATTATGGCTTCTCCAAAAACTTCGGGTTCTGAGCAAAATTCATCAGGCAACAGCAGCACACTTGAGATAAGTACCACTCCATTGTTCTCTTCTCCCTGCTCCCAACTCCTTGCAATATTTTTCTTGCAACAAAACTTACTACAGAAAACTATGTGATCTGGGAATCACAACTGACCCCCCTGCTGAAATCATATGATCTATAAGGGTTGGTTGATGGCACAAATCCATGTCCGGATTATTTTATTTCACAGGGAGACTCTCAAGTCATCAACCCTGAATGTCTCTTGGAAACGAAGAGACCAGTTATTATTAAGCTGGATTCTCTCCCCTCTCTCTGAACAAGTTCATACTCAAGTTATTGAATTGAGAACATCCCTTGAAGTATGGAACGCTCTTAGAGACTCCTATGCACAGTGTTCACGTGCTAAGGTTACGTAGTTGATGGGACAGCTGCAAATAATGAAAAAAGGGACCAAAACCATTGAAAAATATTTACAAAAAGCCAATCCTATTTCCTATCAGTTGGCCATGGCCTCTAAACCTATTAGTGATGATGAATTTATAACATATGACCTGAGAGGACTACCAGAGGAATATGCTGACTTTCGGAGGAAAAAACAAACCAGATTGAGGTCAATCTTGTTGACAAAAACACTGGTAAAAAGGAAGGCAACAGGAACTTCAGAGGTGCATCATATAATTGGTTCAGGGGCAGGGCTATACGACCCCCATTTTGGTGCTCATCTGGACGATTTTCTGACCATGGACAGCAGCAAAACTATCAGCCGGCCAATCAGTCCGCCAAAGCATCAAGTCTTTGTCAGTTGTGTGATAAGTTCAGTCATACTGCTAAACAGTGCAGGTCGCTTAATGTGAACCAGCCAGCATCTTATTTAGATATAACCCTGCATATAATGAGGATGCATGGTACCCAGATTCCGGAGCCTCTCACCATGTTTTCCCATATCTGAATTCTCTCAATGTTCAATCCGAGTATTATGGAGACGATACCGTCAAAGTTGGAAATGGTAATGGTTTGAAAATCCTACACACTGGACGTTCTACTTTGCATTCTGCTTCATCGGATTTTATGTTGAAAAATATTTTACATGTCCCTAAAATTACTAAACGCTTGCTCTCTATTCAAAGATTCACAAAGGACAATCAAGTGATCTTCGAGTTCCACCCTCATCACTGCAGCGTGAAGGATGCTCGAACAGGAAAAGAACTTTTACAAGGATTCAGCAAAAATGGCCTTTATTCAATAAATTTTCAGGAACATCCTTCCAATAAGGAGGTCAATGTTGGTGAGCCTGCCACCATCGATCAGTGGCATCACGGACTCGGACATCCTTCTTTTCGGATTGTTCAAAGTGCGATTCATAGATTTGGACTTCCATTTATTAATAAATGTGCTCAGTCTGTGTGTTCTGATTGTCAAATGGGAAAATCGCATAAACTCCCATTTTCAAAATCCATGCATGTTGCCTTCAAACCACTTGAGATAGCTTTTTCTGATGTTTGGTGACCAGCCACTGTCATAGTCTCTCGAGGCGCTAAGTAATATGTTATTTTCATAGATGTATATTCTAAGTTTGCTCAGTTATATTTGATTTCTCCTTGGTTATATTTGATTTCTCAAAACTTGGATGTTCTTCATGCTTTTAGAAAATTCAAGGTGCTTGTTCAAAATTTGGTGGGGAAGAAAATAAAATACTTTCAATCAGATGGTGGAGGTGAATTTCAAGCTTTGGACCCTTTTTCTAAAAGAAAGTGGCATTGAACATAGAGTCTCATCAGGATTGTCTCTCATGGCCCATGCTAATATCCCCACTAGATTTTGGAATCATGCCTTTGCCACAGTCGTTTACCTCATAAATAGGCTCCCCACTCCTAACCTTGGTCAAAAAAACCCTCTTGAACTTTTTCTCAAAAAGAAACCAGATTACAAGTTTCTCAAAACCTTTGGCTATGCTTGCTACCCAAACCTTAGGCCCTATCGTAAGCACAAATTCGACTACAAGTCCAAAATTCATGTGTTTCTTGGCTACAGTCCTCAACACCATGGGTATCCTTGTTTTGATCTCAGTGTTGAAAGTATTGCACTGTATCATACGATACGTATTGTTACTTTGGGAAAAAATGATACGATACACACTTGTATCTCGATACGAGTGTGTATCATATATGTATCAGGTGTATCGTAAGATACAACCCTTATCGCATGATACATGTCTTCTTTTTTTAACATATTTCATAACCTTGGTTGTTTTGTCTATGTATGGCATTGTTCTTGAATCTTGTGAGACATGCACACAGTGTTATCTATGATTCTATATTAGTTGATGTTTGATGATGTCTTATGTAGCTCAGAGAGACATAAATGTCATTTTATGGTTGTATTTTGTGCAATTTATCATTATTTCATGTGTTATGATTTTTTTATAATTTTTGCTAATTTTTTTCTGATTTTTTTGAATTTTTTAATTAAAAATTTATGATACATTTACGATACGATACGGTGTTACTTTGATCCCGATTGATATGGGTAACGATACGATACTTACAACATTGGTACCAACAAGACCATCATATCTCGTCATGTCATATTTGATGAAAATATTTTTTCCTTCAAGATTAGTCAACCCGCTTCTCCAATACATTACCAACTTGTGCATCTGGTCACTATTCCATTGCCTCCTCCTCCTTATCCTATTAGTGTAGTTAACACCAGCTCTGTGAGCCCTAGTTCATTTGCTCTTGTTGACTCTCCTTTCACTTTACCCGAGTCCCTACCCTCCCTCACTACAACTTCACCAAAAAGCTCAGTGGTTCATGACATTTCATCTTTCTCCCTACCCCTTGCAAAACCCCAACATACCCATCATATGATCACTCATGCCTAAGATGGCATGCTCCGGCCTAAAGTCTTTACCATTAGTCTCCACTCTCTTCCCATTGCCCTCCTTACTAAGTTGACGTTCGACCTTGAATCGTCTACCTGTAAACAGGCCTCTCAAAATCCACACTGGCAGTTGGCTATGCAACAAGAGTTTGATGCTCTCCTTATAAATCGCAGTTGGTCCCTTGTAACTCCTCACCCATCTCAAAATATTGTTTGTTGTAAGGGGTCTCTCGTATAAAACGTCAGGTTGATAGGACCCTTGAGAGGTACAAAGCTCGCCTTATTGCCAAAGGGTTTCACCAAGAAGGAGTTGATTTCTTTGAAACCTTCGGTCCTATTATCAAACCCGCCACTATCCGAATTATGTGTAACATCACACTTGGTCACTCTCTTGGCCTATTCGGCAACTTGATGTCAACAATGCTTTCTTAAATAGCACTCTTGAGGAGACTGTCGACATGGCTCAACCACCTGGGTTTCAAAGCTCTAAATATTCTGACTATGCCTGCAAACTTCATAAAGCATTGTATGGTCTTCGTCAAGCTCTAAGAGCCTGGTTTCAACGCCTTAGCATTGCTCTTCTTTCTTATGGCTTTCATAGCTCCAGGACAGACTCATTCCTTTTTATTTTGACTCAAGGCTCTCTTCGAATGTATGTCTTTGTTTATGTTTATGATATTTTAATAACTGGGAACTCTCCCGCGCAAGTGCAGTCATTCATTCACTACCTCGGCAAGCAAATTCCCCTCAAGGACCTTAGTGACCTCCATTTTTTTCTTGGCATTGAAGCAACTCATAACTCAAAGGGATTTTTCACAATGGAGGTATATATTGGATCTTCTCATGCCCACGAATATGCTTGAAGCCAAGCCCATGTCCACACCTATGGCTGCCTCTACTAAGCTTTTTGCTTTCTCTGGCTCGCCATTTAACAATCCTTCATTATATCGAAGCGTTGTTGGTGCTCTACGATATGTTACTCTGACCTGCCCTAATCTCTCATTTCCTGGCAATTGGGTATGTCAGTATATGCATGCTCCCACTTTCGGGCACTGGGTTGTTGTCAAAAGAATTCTTCGATATCTCAACTTCACCATCCAATATGGCCTCCAACTCTTTCACAGCACTAGTCGTTGCCTATCGGTTTACTCTGATGCTGACTAGGCTGGCTCACCAGATGATCGCAAGTCTACTTCAGCTTATGATGTTTATCTTGGCCCTAACCTTATCTCCTGGAGCTCCAAAAAGCAGCACGTCCTCTCCTGCTCGAACAATGAATCTGAATATCGGGTTGTGGCCAATAATGCCACTGAGTCCACATGGATGCAACATCTTTTGTTTGAACTTGGCCATCACCTTACTCAAATTCCCACTATCTATTGCGACAATGTTTCTTCCACGTACTTGGCTGCTCACCCCACCTTGCATAGCAGGAGCAATCATATCGAACTGGATGTCCACTTTGTTCATGATAAAGTTGCCAATTGCAGTCTATCTGTTCAACATTTTCCCACTTATGATCAGATCGTTGATCTTGTTACCAAACCTCTATCGGCTCAACGGTTTAATTTTATGTGGTCCAAGATCAACATCACCAAGGAACTATTGATCTTGGGGGGGGGGGGGGGGGGGGGGGGGGTGATAAGGCAACTAAATCTTCACCAAACCATCCAGAGCAGTTGCCACTATGCTCATACCACACCAGTTTGGAAACCAGACCCTATAAGGGTTGACATGGTCAGTTTCCTCATCTCATTCATCAAACCAGCAAGGAAACAAAGGAATGTGTGCAAGAAATCCAAAATGAAAAGGAAACAAAACAGTGCATGAGTCGTCCTACCCAAGATGTGCATAAGACTCCTAAAACTGAACCCATTGTCAGAGTATCAAAGAGCAAGATATTTCCAAGAGACACGTAAGGAAAGGTGTTTTAGAAACATGTAAACATTTATCTCTTGCAGTACCTTGAAGAATAAATAGTGGAACCTTTCTCTCATGAGATTCAAGAGTGAGAGAAAGAGATATCATGGATGTAGGTCTAAGACCAAACCACGTTAAACCTGAGTTGAGTGTGTGTGAATTGTTTCTTGCCTGTGCCATGGTTGATTCTCTGGTCTCTGCATTTTCTCATTGTGCTGGCAATATTTTATGCCCAGGCCCAAAGTTAGGGTCAAAGCCTGACTAAACAAGGCCTGGCCCAAGTCCTGCAACCTAACAGGCCATGAAAGATTGGCTTGATCTTGCTCCCTTCCCCAGAATTTAACAGGTTCATCCAAGTCCAACTCATGCCCAGCTAGACTCAGCCCAATGCACACACCTAACAACATCAACCACTAAATGTCTCAATATTAATTGAGATATTACAGATTCATGAAAAATAAATATATTCCTTGAAAAATCAGGGGGAACAAAACACGATATAATGAAGACCACAAAAAGCTAAAGAGAAGAAAGAAATAACAAAGTATGAATATCACTGCCATAGATAGAGTTACAGCTTGGATGTACGAACCAAATCCCTTTCCTGATTTAGATCCACAAATCTCACACTGCCACACATCCTGCCAAAGAATAAGCAAAATGTATCATTCTTAATAAATCCAGAAACCAGACTCCAGGTTAAGATGTCTCCAACATAAATTTTATAACCTTCAAAAGCACCAATAACTTATGTATATCTCGATAATGAACTAAGAGATGCATGTATAAACAACTGATTGTGCACAGAATATTCTAAAGAAAGCTACCAGATATCAGAACCAAAAGACTGACCATAGCAGATTGTGGGAACACACCAAGGGCATTGTGTCCTACATTATCATACGATGACAAGCACCAACTTTTCTTAGCACGTGGGGCAAAATATTCAGCCACAAATTTTCTCCAGTAAAGAATGTTATTATCCTGAACAAGGAAAGAAAAGCATTAGAAATGCCATAGCTTTTACAAAATTGAGGGTACAAGCAAAAAATGAATCAGGAATGTCTGCAGATCAAGCAGATATTTTTTTATGTGCAAAATCTGCTCCATGCATACACACTTCTAAGACCTCTCAAGGAAAAATCTATCCTTGAAACAATTTAGTCCAGGTAACTCACAGCTGGTCTTTGGCGCTGATGAAATATGTACTTCATAAGCCGGAGAGCACAAGCCCCACTTTCATAGGGCCTCTTCACACCAGATGTTGGCTGCATATTTTGCTGTTGCAAATGATGGCGAAGTTGCTGCTGTTGCTGTGGCTGCTGTACATGGGTTCGCTGCATTGGCATCATAGGCTGCTGCTGCTGCAATTGTTGCTGGTGCAACTGATCCCGCTGCAAAAACCTCTGCTGCTGAAGCGCTGCTTGCAATTGGGGGCTAATGCCCTGCAACTGAATGGAATCTTGCTGCTGAAGCTGAGCTGCCAGCCCAGAATCTGATCTTTGGAGCAACTGCTGAATGAGATGCTGCTGCAACAGATCATCTTGTCGGGCATCAAGCCTGCACTTCTGCATCTGGTTATGCTGAATAAGCATGCTTTTGGAGTCCTGATTAAAAGCAGAAAGCGCCTGGCTAGTAAGCTGCTGCATGGCTTGCTGATTGATATAAGGTGCCTGATGGTTCCCTAGTTGAGAGCCCGCCGTCAGGACCTGAACCATCTGCGAAACAGCCTGCTGCTGATGGGATGGTTGTATGGTGGCTTGTGATGTTGCAGAGGAAGCCCCTTGTTGCCTCTGCTGTATCTGTTGAGAATTTTGATCTTGGTGAGGATCCATTCTATTCACAGAAGATCCACTCTGCTGCACGATTGAGGATCCTTCCACAATTGAAGAGCCAGATATGCTTATGTTACCCGATGAAAATGACATGGGTGATGCAGGAAGCCGCATGTAAGAGTCCGCATTGATGTTGGCACTTCTCTGAAGATGGTCACCCCCAGAGAGTGCAGAATTGGCGTCAGTTACCAATGAGCTAGCCCCAACGCTCGGTCCAGAGTTCCCCCCGCTGTTCAACACACGGTTCATGTCACCTGCAACAGGTCCAGGATTCCCCCTTCCAGAGCCAGTAATGGAAGCCGACGAGTTACCGATACTAGGGCTTAGTTGCGAGCTAGCAGCGCACTGGGCCTGGCTGCCTCCTTGAAAAAATACGCCCGAAGAGGATGAAGATTGAGTTGGCATCCAGCCACCCGAGGCGGAGCCACAGAGGGCACCGCCACCGGCTGATGGCCGGAATCCAGATAGCTATCCAATGCCAACCTAACTTTCTCTTCTTCAAAAAAACGAAAAAAATCAATCTTTCAGCCAACAACCTTCCAATGCGATCATGCAACAAACAACCCAACCAGCAAAACCCTAAAGCTCCAAGAAAACCCCTTCCTCCAAAAACTCCGAAATTTCTCTATTTTCCACAAGACCCATAGAAACCCTAGCTTAAAATTTCTCCCAAACGAACCTCGATCACTCTCGCCCTGCAGCTCTGCACATGCACACTACCAAGTCATAAACTCAACCTGACCACCGAAACTTCCTCACAAAGAAAGAATCCTAGAGCAACAATAAACCAAGACGAAACGCACTGAACCCTAACAATGATCAAGGGTTTTTAAAAACACGTCCTAACCCAAGAAAAAAAGACCATATCTACCCCAATAAAACCCTAAAAAATCGCATATCGATCAAAATTTCATCCAAACACACGATCAATATCCAAATTTCAAAATATGAACCAGAAAAATCGAATTCCCCTCCAGAAAAAACAAATTCCTAGACGAAATTAAAGCTAATAGGAAAGAAATTTCTTTGTCTACGCCTAAAATTGATCAAAACTCACCCCAATAAAAACTATCAAAATTTATAAATAGAAAGCAAATCAAAGAAAAGAAGAAAGATTTCGAGTCTACCTTAATTCTTAGCGTCTAAGATTTTTTTTTTTTCACCATGAGAAAAAAAAAAGATTATTTTTCGCCTCTTCTTTTCTTTAGTCCCCTCCTCAGCCCGCGAGGCTTTTATACTGTGGGAGGATCGCGGGAATTGCAGCGACTGGCTACAACCGTCGATATTCCGAATGATGACTGGCTATCGCCGGTATGGATCCCAAAGCGTGCGGGACGTCGGCGTGGACACGTGCCTTAGACGGTGGCGATGGCGTCATCGCACGCCATCGTTGTTAGATCCTGACACGTCGCGAGGTGTGATTGGTTCCTTTGTTTATTTGAAGATATGACGGTGACAATTAGCTGGTCTACTTTCCCTACGATCAGATGACAGAGAAAGAACGGGGGGATGTAAGAGCGAGAGAGCATCTTTTATCCCTATCGATCCTACATATTACATTCATTTCCCTACTCTTTTCGGATTTGGGTTATGGTAAACGGGTCGGACCCAGTTGGGTATCTTGCATGGCACGCGTCCATGTAAGTACATGGTTAAACATATACGTACATCCAATTAACTGCGGGATCAAACTGTCACAAAAAACTTGTGGACACGGGACGCGGATTCGGAAATGTGATGGTGTTTTTTTTTTAATTTATAACAATATTTTTTGTATTTTAATATTAAAAAACATATTTTTATTAAAATATTAAATTAATTATTGTACGAATCCCGTGTCCGAATCAGCAGGTCCACTTGTGTCACACGAAATATACAATGAAATAACATGTCCTTTTTTCTTTTTAAAAATCGTCAAAGTAATGTGTCCATGTGACATAGGGATTAGGACAAAGTGAATTATTACGGACCCCTTTTCAACATCGGACGGCATGGTTGGATAGCTTATGTTTCAAATGGGCCTCAAAGAATTTGTCAGGGTTGTTTGTGCTCGCGATCAACGGCATCCATGGCGTTCATTATCATCAGTATATACATAGGGGTGTCAATGGATCGATTGTAACCTGACATCCAATCCAAATCCGGATCTAATTAGTCAGATTCGGTGGCCAAATACGGATCCAATTAAAAATTAAATTTTTTGGGGTACTGAGTTTTGCATCCGAACTCTGAGTATGAATCTGATTAAGTATAAATATCAGGTTTTAAGCTAATCGGAATCGGATTTGATTTTTATCTGATTTCATCTGACTCTGAATCCAAATTGGATTATGTCAGACTAGATAACACTGAGATTCAACCCGAGTCCAACCGGTTTACATTCTTAGATGAACGGCATCCAAAGGACCCCTGACCTGATCCGAACTCCAATTGAATTGGGAAGAGTCGGGAAGTCGCAATTTATCAATTGGTAAAAACCAAAGGGCAGCTACTGAGATATGCAAGAGCAGTTAAGGACGGCTTTTAGATTCCGTTTTATTTTCAAGTACTGGTAAGGTTTTGCCCTTCTGGTATTCAACCGTTGTATATTATAATATTTGCATATGTTTGTGGTAAGGTTTTACCCTTGTGGTATTCAATTGTTGTATATTATAATATTTGAATGTATTATGTGGGGGAGTAATGGGTCCGTGCGTTTTACCCTTGTGGTATTCAACTGTTGTATATTATAATGTTTTTTTTAGATTGTGTGTTTGGGCCCTGTAAATGTTTTGGGCATGGTCAATTTACTAAGAATCCACGCCGGGATTAAATGATGTTTGGGGCATTAAAAAAATTATTTTTTAGAAACTTTATGAAAACCCAAACATGTGTTGGAATCAATAGCTTCAAGAGCTGTAAGGTTAGAATTTAAAAATAAAATAAGATAAACCTGAAAAACTTATTTAGCACCGGTTTAGCACTGACCCATTATGTCACTTGTACAATAGAGGTGATGGCTCCTTGAGTAAATATTCCATTTATGAAATACAGTGGCATACTTAAAATATCTATAATTGTTTAAAATTTGGTAATTCATATAAATAACATTACAAGAAAAATGTCAATTAGCGACAAAAATAATTCGTCGCAATTTTGCGATGGATTAGCGAGAGAAAATGAGTCGTTCTTAAAATTTGATTTAGTTGCAGGATTTGCGACGGAATAATTCCTTTGCTAAGTAGCGACGAAATTACATTCATCGCAAACTATGTCGCAACTTAGCGACGAAATAGTGACGGATTTTTCCCATCGCTACTTTGTCCCTGATTAACGACGATGTTTGCGACAAAATATTTCTGTCGTGAATCTGTCGCTACTTAGCGACGAAATTGTTTTGTCGTGAATCCATCGTTAATTTTCAATGTAAAACGCTCATCTAGAACACAAAATTAGCTTTGCTCTCTCTCTCTCTCACCCGCGCTGCTCGCCCCAGCCACCTACCTCTCTCCGACGACCGCCCTGGCCACCTACCGCCCTCCAGTGACCGCCCTGCCCACCTCCCACCCTCCGGCGACTGCCCCGACCACCTTCTCTTCCCTGTGTCTGGTAGACACGCCGACGACCCCGAGAACCCCCCCCTCTTCGTGTCTCCTCTCGTTTAACCAGCAACCATCGGCGACTAGAGTCGTCGACGACTGCACCAACGATCTCCCTATCGTTGTCCCTCTCTGACCTCGCTCTTCAGGAGGCTCCCTCGGCCGCCGACCTCTTTTCCCCGGCGACACCTCCCACTTCGACTCAGGTAACTCCTGACTCCCCTCTCTCTTTCTGTTGCATTGTCGGCAGTTTTATTTTTCGCCAGGGAGGGGCCGAGCCTCCTTGTCTTACAAGATGCGAGGGAGGGGCTCGGCCTCCACCTTTGTGCTTTTTTTGTCGAGGAGTCGAGCCCCCTCCCTGTCTTACGGGTTGCACTAGAGGGGCAGCCCCCTCCCTATCTCCCTGTCTTACGGGATGCGTGGGAGAGGCTTGACCCCCTCCCCTATTTTTTTTTCGCCAGGGAGGGGTCGAGCCCCCTCTCTGTCTTACGGGATGCGAGGGAGTGGCTCAACCCCCTCCCGTAATTTTTTTTTTTGCCAGGGAGGGGCCGAGCCCCCTCTCTGTTATTTTTTTTGCCAACCCCTCCCTGTCTCCTTGTCTTATGGGATGAGAGGGAGTGGCTGAGCCCCCTCCCTGTCTTACGGGATGCGAGGGAGGGACTTCGACCCCTCCTTGTTTTCTTTTTCGCCAGGGAGAGGTCGAGCCTCTTCCTTATATTATTTTGTATATTTGTGTTTTGTAGGTACGTTACTGAGCTAATTGTGAGATGCTTAGTGCTAAGCATCGCATGCGGCTAAAAATGCAATGCAAAAAAAATAAGAAAAAAAATGCAAAGGCAAAAGCAATTCAAATCGGGTAAATACTCATGGTGAGTAAGTGATGTAAGCGCATCACATGTTATTTAATTTCTTGGATGCAACACTTTTTTGTTCATGCACTCACTTAGTTGTGGATATCTAGTACTACTTTAATGGAGTTTGGAGATCATGCTTAGCATGATTTTAATGTATGACAATAGAAGTGTTCTTATTTTTTTAGTACGGATTTCATGTTAGGCATGGTAGTAGTTAGCGGAATATTGGTGTGTGTTTGTTGCAGGTACATGTTTGACATTGTTTTGATATGAATGATTTGAATGTATTGCAATGTTTGATGTGTCTGTATCCCTGCTTGCATAAAGTTGTTTTCGATTTGATTATGCCTTCCATGTGAAATTGTATCATAAAAACATGTTTCACATGAATGTATTGTTTTATGAAATGTGGTTTCATATTTCTAAATATCCTCGTGATGTGTATAAATATGATGTGATGTTGTTACACACGAAAATATTGAATTATCAATGCATGCATAATAGTTCATGAAATTGCATTGTATGTTAAGAATGTTTGTGGTATAGAAGGGAAGAAAATTTAAGCATTAATTGAAACAAAAATTACTCACAAATAATTATCAAACAAGAATTAATAGATAAATTAGATATTTTTTTCATCATAGCATTATTAAGATTCTCTTTTAATTGGTGATGATAATATTCGTAACATTATAGGACAAAATGGCTGCAAACCATGAATAGATGTACCGTAGAATAGTTGATAATATGAGGTGTCACATAAATATATGGATGGTGTTAACAGTTTTATTGAATTCACACTGGTAAGTGTCAGTACAGTGGATCTCACCGGTGGGATCAGATGCTCATGCACGATGTGTAAGAACAATCGATTTATAGAACCTCATGGCGTTAGACATCACCTATACAGGAAGGATTTTGTTAGTGGTTATCAGAATTTGACACTTCATGGTGAAGAAATTTGGAATAATTTTGACGCATGGGTGGATGTGGTGCATGATAATCCATATGTGGATTTGATATTTGATGCCACAAGACCATAAATGGGTTTTGCTATGAGACATAGTGATGCACCAACTAGGGTAGAGGAAAAACAACAAATGATGCAGCTAATAGATTTTATGACTTACTTACAGATGCTGATGAGCCACTGTGGAATGGTTGCGAGAGTCACACTATCTTGTCTGCAGTTCTTCAACTACTAAATTTGAAGTCAGAGTATAATTTGAGTCAATCATGTTTTGACTGTTTGTACTCTATTGTGAAGAGTATGTTGCCCAAAGATGAGAAATTGCCAGAAAATCTCTACCGTACGAAAGTTATGGTCAACGCTCTAGGTATGGGGTATCAAAAGGTAGATGTTTGTCTAAATCACTGCATGTATTTCAAAGATCAAGAAAATAGCAGATCATGTTCGTCATGTGGGCATCCTCGATTCAAGCCAAAGACAAGAATAAATGGTAGCATGAGGTCAAAATAAGTCTCATACAAGTCACTATGCTACTCTCTCACTCCTAGATTGCAATGACTGTATATGTCTTCGAGGACAGCTAAACAAATGATATGACATGCAAATAAAGTTTGACATGATGAAGATAAGATCACATATCATGTTGACGCAGAAACTTGAAGGCACTTTGATCGTACTCATCGGAACTTCGCAATGAAAGTGAAAAATGTTAGGCTAGGTTTATGTACAGATGAATTTAATCCATTTGGGGGTAGATCAACCTCATACTTGTATTGGCCGGTATTTGTCACCCCATACAACCTTCCTCCAAGCTTGTGTATGAAGGATCAAAATCTTTTTTTGTCTCTATCGATCCATGATACAACTTCTCTGACCCAAAATCTTGATGTATATTTAAGGTCATTGATTGATGAACTGAAAATACTGTGGGATGACAGTGTTCTCACGTACGATGCCCATAAAAAATAAAGCTTCAATATGAAGGTTGTTGTTCTATGGACAATCAGTGACTTCCCTGTATATGGTATGTTATATGGTTGGAGCACACATGGGAGGTTGGTATATCCGTACTGTATAGAGGATACAAAATCTTTTAAATTGACGCATGGAAGGAAGTCATGTTGGTTTGATTGTCATCATCGATTTCTACCCAACGACCATCCGTTCTGACAACAAATAAATGTGTTTCGAGGAGGTATAATTGAAATAGAAGGTCCACCCACAAGGTTGTCTGGCATAGAGATTTTAAGAATATTTTGATACTTTTCATGTGGACTGACAGATGCTCATAGCCCGATGCCCTTCCTTGGATTTGGGAAGGATCATAATTGGACAAAGAAATCTATATTTTGGGAACTACCATATTGGCTGACCTTATTGATACAACATAATTTGGATGTGATGCATGTGGAGAAAAATGTGTTGGATAATGTATTCAATACGGTAATAAATATAAAAGAGAAAACAATGGATAATCCGGAGGCCCATATGGATTTAAAAGTAATATGTAAAAGACCATAATTGGAACTCAAAGAGTACAATAGCAAAGTACTGAAATCAAAGACAAGGTACGTGTTTGGACCAGATCAAGTAAAACAGGTATGTCAATAGTTAAGACAGTTGAGATTTCTAGATGGATATGTCTCTAACATTGCTCGAGCTGTGAAGATAGACGAGGGACTATTATATGGGTTGAAGAGCCATGATTGTCATGTCATTATGCAACGGTTGATACCCCTAACATTTCATGATATATTAGACAAACCTATATGGGGGTATTGTCCGAGTTGATTAGATTTTTTAGAACATTGTGCGCATCAGAAGTTGTAGTAACTATCTGAGGTAAAGAATCTCAAGAAATCTGTCGTAACTACTATTTGTCAGCTAGAGAAGATTTTTCCACCAGCATTTTTTGATGTTATGGAACATGTGATCATACATTTACCATATAAACTTAGGGTTGATGGACCTGTGCAATATCGGTGGATGTACCCATTTGAAAGATATATGTTTTTAAAAAAAAATCTTTTCAATGCTATTGAGAAATTTATTTTAATCCGAGATGTATATTGATGATAGATGCATGTTTGACCTCAAAAAAAAGGTTCTAAATAAAGTAAGAGTAGAGGGCTCTATTTGTGAGGCGTACACTTTAGAAGAGATTTTAAATTTCTCATCTATGTACTTTGAACATCACATTCCAACATGTTACACATACCCACCTCATAATGATGATGGAGAACAATTTACTGTAGCTGACAAATTGTCGATATTTCAAACACTTGGGCATGCATTTGGCAGTTGTCGGTCAAGACTCTTGGAAGATCGAGAGCAAGATGCAGCACAAATCTATATCATTTTTAATTGCTCAGCAATCGACTCATACATCGAGTAAGTATACTTAATATGTAACACTAAGTTTTATACGTGCATACATGGTTCGGTAATATAAGTATTTGTTAAGTGCAGACGATTTGATCTGGAGTTACAAAAAAAACTTTCATAGATGATATGCTAACTGAAGAGAGTGATTACTATCAATCAGATGATATGTATGACTTCTCTTATGGTCACGATGTCACACATGGTCTGCATGTCACATCTTCATTATCCAATGACACATGTATGGAAGAAAGTGATCCAAATGATATACCAAGTGGATGGGCACCCAATGTAGAAGAAACTGAAGAGGACGAAGAGGAGGAGGAAGAAGAATAATATAAAAGTGAAACAAGTGATGAGGAAGCATACTCGATTTAGTGAAATACATGTTTGAGTGCTATGAATGATTTGAATGTATTGTCATGTTTAATGAGGTAGTAGTTAGCGGAATATTAGAGTGTGTTTGCTGCAGGTACATGTTTGACATTGATATGCTATGAATGATTTGAATGTATTGCCACGTTTGATGTGACTGTATCTATGCTTGTATGAAGTTATTTTCAATTTGAATATGTATCCATGAAATTGCATATCATGTAACTGATCTAAATAACATTTTTATTTGTTAGAATATAGTTTGTGGAGGTCACAGTGGTCGAGGACCAAGTGGAGGTCGTGGGACATCATTAGGTAAATGTCTTTGTGTTATATTTAAATATAGGCATTCATTATATTTTTGCTTATATGTTGATATAAACATTATTACTTGTTAATCATTTTTATAGGATCTCAGTTCAGTGATAGGCAGACTCAGCCTTCGTCTTCACGCAATGCTTCGATAGGTATATCATTTAAATAATTATTTACTTGATTATTTTAAATGTGTATTGTGTGAATTTCTAACTCATTGTTCTGTAGGTGATGTTTCGCCTACGCATGACCCACCTACACCAGCTACTCATACACATCACGAGACAATGCTAGATGCAGAGTCTTCTCAGTGTGACACACAATGACTCATTCAAATTGTAACGCCCCAAATATTTAACTTGAAAATTTTAGAATAATTTTTTTTTATATAAACATCAGCGGAAATGCTTTATTAAATCCTTAGTCAATTTATTTAGGCAGGTTACAAGTAATAGTACAGAAGCAATAACAATAACCTCTTACATTGAAATCTTATAAGTCATTAATGACAAACTTAATGAATTTAGTAAAGTCAGAGTTCCTCAGGACATCCACAGAAGATATGGTCACATGGCACTGTCTGCAGCGATAACCGCAATTGCTCGCCGTTATCTATTTTCTAAAAATATTAATTTAGAAGGGGTCAGACTACCCCGTCTGAGTAAGAAGCATAATATCCATATGAATGTGCTCAATGTCATGTGTACAAGTATATGTGCTACACATTTATATAAGCAATAACAAACTTTTAAACAAATATGGATGTACAATTCACTTAATTAAAGCATTTCATGATATATTGCATAAAGTATAGACATCAATATACAACACATCATATTTATGACTCGCATTTTTCATTTAAAGGAAAACAGATATGAGTTAAGCACCACATGAATCACAACATACTCTAACAATTGCAACATCAAGCATTATGCAACTACTTGAAGATTTTCAGAAATGCACTAACTTTATGTTTTCTCTGGTTAATTACCATGTGGGTATGCACAAACATTCGACATCATAGCGGACTGAGACCACACAGGGGTCTATTATTTTGTAATCCGTATGACTAGCCGTACAGATATCCAAAGGGGACGGTTCACGACCGAGAGAGTACTCCCCAATGGCTAGAACTAGAATTAGGATTCACCATGTGACTTCTGCAGAAGACTTGGATCTACCACCTAGGACACATTGGTAGTCCTGACCCCCTAACTCCGAGGACTGGGGATCGGGTGAGACGCCTCGCTCTCACAAAACTAGAATGTCTCACATAGTTTGTACCATCTACCCTCTCTAAGGTAGACCTTGGGTCTAGTAACATACACCATCTTTCAGGTGTACCCAAAGCCCTGAGAAACCAGTAACATATACCGTTTTCAGGTATATGCAGTATCTTGGGAAACCAGTAATATATACCGTCTTTCAGGTATACCCAAAACCCCTTATTTATTTTATATGTGCATATTTTTCATTCTTATTTGTTTGGGTCTAGTAACATACACTGTCTTTCAAGTGTACCCAGAGCCCTTAAAAGCCAGTAACATATACCATCTTTCAGGTATACCCAGAATCGCAATAGAAACTGCTAACATATATCGTCCTTTAGGTATACCCATGATCTAGATTTTTCATTTATGTGAACATATATTAATTTAGCTTTTATTTTTGTTGCTAGGGTATATGTATCGTACCCCACTGGTTATGCTACAACCTGGCATAACCCAACTTTAACAATTCATAAGTGCTCCTATGGCACTATCAACATTTGGCGAAACCACATGTTCAGTTTTGAACTTATATATAATCATGAACATGCAATGATCTTAAATATGCAACTATCCATATCACGCATGGTCCTTGTACTGGACCTAGTCCTAAAGTTCATATGTGAATCACATATGTAGTTTACTATCGAAACCATTTCCAACATGGATATTTCATTTTCTATCAAAGCACAGTGGTAGCATGACGTTATTTTCATATGTATGAGATAAAAATTGCATTTTTGTGAGAACATGCAAGCACACTCATTCCAATCAGTTAATGGCCCGAATAATAAAGTATGCATTCCTCTAACAATTCAATGGTTTGCCAAGTACAACTACCTAGTTGAATACATGATAACCCTTTTTGAGAATCTAATTCTATAACCAATTCATATATGAAATGAGCATTTTATAATTAGAGCCATGGTTAAGACACTCACATGTGAAGGAAACATAATTTCATGTGCGATGAAAAATAGTCTGTGAGACCCGATCATGCTTGGAGATTTTCAAAGTAAATGCAACTGAATTATCTTGATAGTTCTGTATATTACATGATTCAGAAAACAAAACATTTAAGGAAATAATGCATTCTCTTAAAGATAGTAAATGTAGCTAACTTTGCGAATGTATTCTCACATTTATCATTTTACATGAAATAATATCCAAACCTATCATCCTTTTTACCTTTCTTTATGTCAGGATTAAAATCAAACCTATTCCATTACAAGCAACGAGTTAATAATCGTTGTTTGTGATAATTTGAAACTTGTTGTTGTATCTCTCTCTCTCTCTCTCTCTCTCTCTCTCTCTCTATATATATATATATATATATATATATTCCATTTTGTATTCTATTCGCTCTCTTTTATTTCTTTTGAAAAGCAATCGAATTTTTGGCAGACACCTACCAATTACATATAGACCATGGTTATTTGGACTTGCAACATCCCAAAACAAGTTGATGTGTACTAGTAGTTGCTACAGGCAACTCTCTTTGGCAAAGCTAGACACAATGGTTGTGCTCAGCAAGCTAATCAACAAAAAGGGAGGCTTAAATCTATATCAGCAAACAACAACCGTAAGATGATTGTTGCTTACTCGAACCCACAACTGAAATTGTTTGGGTTCCTCAGCTAGAATAAGGGTTCATTCCTATGACCCCCCCCCCCCTCCCTACCAGTTGTGACTGACATGGTTGGAGTCGCAGCATCCCCACCAGTTGAACTGGTGCAACAGGATGTAAGGTGTCCCACTGCGCACCAAGATCGCAGGTCTCCCTCAAAAGGCACCAGTGTTGTTCGTGAAAAAGAAGGATGGATCAATGAGACTCTGTATCAACTACAGGATGTTCAACCAGGCGACAATGAAAAATAAATATTCATTACCTCGTATTGAGGATATATTTGATCAACTAAGGAATGCTAAAGTCTTCTCAAAGACCGACCTGAGATCTGGTTATCACCAGTTAAGAATCAAAGATGAGGACATTCCACAGTCGGCCTTCTGCATTAGATACGACCACTATGAATTTGTTGTGATGCCTTTTGGACTCACAAATGCCCCTGCCGCCTTTATAGACTTGATGAACCGAGTCTTTAGGCCATACTTGGACACTTTCATCATTGTCTTCATTGATGATATATTGATATACTCAAAGAGTAAAGATGAACATTGAGATCATCTGAGAATCGTACTGTAAACTCTACGAGAACCTAGTTGTATACCAAATTTTCAAAGTGCGAGTTCTGACTCGATCAAGTTATGTTCCTTGGACATGTTATCTCTAAGGATGGTGTTTAGGTGGACCCAACAAAGGTGGAGGTTGTAACTAATTGGGCTCCACCAAAGAATGTTAGTGAGATCAGGAGCTTTCTCAGATTAGCAGGATATTATAGACAATCTATTCAAGACTTCTCCCGAATCGCGATGCCAATGACGAAGCTCTTACGAAAATGTGTGAAGTTCCATTGGAATGAAAAGTGTGAGGAGAGTTTTCAGACTCTCAAGACAAAACTTACTACAACCCCTGTGCTGGCGTTACCCTCGGGAAGCGGTAGATTTGTGGTATACACTGACGCTTCAAGTACCGGATTGGGTTGTGTATTAATGCAACACAGGAAGGTCATAGCCTATACATCAAGACAGTTAAAGACACATGAGAGGAACTATCCCACTCATGATCTTGAGTTGGCCGCAATGGTATTCACGCTAAAGGTCTGAAGGCATTACCTGTATGGTGAGCAGTTCGAGATATTTATAGATCACAAGAGCTTAAAATATCTGTTCTCCCAAAAAGAATTGAATATGAGACAAAGGAGATGGCTCGAGTTTATAAAGGATTATGAGTTCACCCTTTCTTACCATCCAGAGAAGGCAAATGTGGTAGTCGATGCCCTGAGTCAAAAGACAGACAGTAGATTGGCCAGCTTAATAAGCACGGAATGAAAGTTGATAGAAGACCTTGCAGAATGAAATCCATTTACAACAAGCTTCGACATCATAAAAGTGAATAATCTCACTATACAATCAGATTTTAAAAAGAAGGTGATAGCGAAGCAGAAGGAAGATCCTCAATATGGAAAGATGGAAACACTAGCTCAGCAAGACAACAACGAATTTCAATGAAAGGAGGATGGAAGCATATGACTGCGGGAGAGACTTTGGATTCCCAGTGAACCAGAACTGAAAGATGAATTATTAGAAGAAGCCCACAAAAGCAAGTATACCATTCATCCAGGAAGTACAAAGATGTTCAAGGATCTACAACGTGGATATTGGTGGAATGGAATAAAACGCGATATCGCTAGGTAAGTTAAATTGAATTATAACTCTCAAGTTATTTCAAACGTCGTTAAAGAAAAACAAAAACTCACACCGATTACATTGGGTAATAGGTATGTCGCAAAATGCTTGACTTGCCAACAAGTCAAGATTAAACATCAAAGACCCGAAGGTACGATGCAACTAATAAAAATTCCTTAATGGAAGTGGAAGAACATAACCATGGACTTCGTAATGAGATTACCCCCCACACAGAGAAACCATGATGCCATTTGGGTCATCGTCGATAGACTAACCAAATCGACGTATTTTCTACTGATGAGGAATGGACAATCATTGGAAGATCGAGAGCAAGACGCAGCACAAATCTATATCTTTTTTAATTGCTTATCAATTGACTCATACATCGAGTAAGTATACTTAATATGTAATACTAAGTTCTACATGTGCATACATGGTTCAGTAATATAAGTATTTGTTAAGTGCAGACGATTTGATCTGGAGTTGCAAAGAAAACTTCTACAAATGATTCTACAGATGATATGTTAACTGAAGAGAGTGATTACTATCAATCAGATGATATGTATGACTTCTCTTATGGTCACGACGTCACACATGGTCTGCATGTCATATCTCCATTATCCGATGACACATGTATGGAAGAATATGATTCAAATGATACACCAAGTAGATGGGCACCCAATATAGAAGAAGACGAAGAGGAGGAGAAAGAAGAAGAATATGAAAGTAAAACAAGTGATGAGGAAGCATACTTGTAAACACCCCAAATTTTCCTCATCTATTCTTAGATACACCCCCTCGTGTAGGTGGAAACCCTGGTAGGTCAGTATAGTAGTCCAACCCCAAGTCTATTTCAGAAAATTACCATTTTACCCACTTTCATTAAGAAAATTACCATTTTACCCCTAGGTCATCCTAGACCCCCGTCAGTCAGAGTCGACCAAGCTCATTTGTAAGCTCAGAACAGTTAGAATGTCAGTCATTTCAAGCTCACCTGAGCCCACGATGAGCAGACCATTTTCATTTCTGACCATTCCTGCCAAAATGGGATCATTTCTTTAGAAATGAGCTCATTTGTCACTCAAATCCAAGCCAATTATCTCCGAGTCAGTCATTCTCAATCAATCATATTCCCCGAAGTCTAGCTTGAGCTCACCAGGAGTTCAAGTGCCCCAGTTTTGGTTCAAACCCACTTTCAAGTGTCAAGGAGCCCATTTCAGCTCATTTAGCTGAAATTGAGTTGAGTCCAGTCAGTTGAGCTAGTGTTCAAGTTTCAATTTTAGTTCATCTCAGTGTTACTGATCTTTGTTCCAGCTCAAACCCAGCTCTGGTCTGTAATTCACTTTACTCTAGTGACCAATTCTCACTATTTCTCTAAAAATGGCAGCTTTTCTTGACAATTCAATCCCGGAGTTCAGTTGAGTCAGTGCCTCGTCAGTCCAATTGAGTTCTGAAACCCTAAAACCCAGCTCAATCTAGTTCATTTCAGTTTAAACTCTAATTTTCAGTGTCACTCTGGCTCGGCAGAGACAAAAATCATTTTTTGAACCATTTTGCCCATTTTATCAAAATTATCACTTTTTGAACTAGTACAACTGTCAATCGGGGTCTAAAATCCAAAATTCTTCGTTCAGGGTTAGCATTTTGCATGGCATTTCATGTCATTTCTCATCATTTTCCATCATTTCATAATATTTCATCATATTTCATTTCATTTCATTTTCGAGATCCAGAACTCCAGTTTTGAAAATTTCAATCCAGATTTGAGTTTTAAAGTTTTCAAAATTCAACTTCGAACCCTGGGTTTCCAAAATTGACATTTTTACCTCTAGGATTCTAAATTTGGAAATATTTTCCCTCAAAAACAATCTAGATTCTTTTCGAACTTGATTTTTCAAATTCTAAACTGGATTTGCTCTACAACGGGATATAGAACTTCAAATTCTAAGCTTATTTCAAAAACTGTCAAAAATAGCCAAAAGTTTTTCTGAGGAATTTTACAAAGTCATTTCACTCCTTTTGCTTTTGTCATAAGTGGGACCCACTGTAAGTGGTGTCACACTGAAGTTTTTTATTTTTGTTTTAATATTTCCTTTTTTAGAAATCGTGTGGGCCCACTCCAATGTGGCGCCCACTTTGAGAACCCTTTTTGAAAAAATGTGTGGGCCCCACTCCAAGGTGGCGCCACATGTAAAAAAAAAGAAAAATAATAATAATATTTCAGAATTTTCTTTCCTTTTCCTTTCTTTTCTTCTTCCTTTTCCTTTCCTTTCTTCTTCCCTTTTCTTCCTTTTTTTCTTCTTCTTCTTTCTTTCCTTTCTTTCTTTCTTCTCTCCTTTCTTTCCTTTCCCCTTTACTTTCCCTTCCCTCTTTTCTAAATGCCAAAAAGAGCATATACGGCTGAACACTTCCCTCTCTCCTCTCATTCAAAGCACTTAGCCCTAATTCTATTAAAACCAAAGTTTTCTTTATTTTTCAAGGGATGATCATATGGCTGCTCCCAATCCCCATTCACGCCTAATTCTAACTCTCTCTCCCCCTCTTGCTCTCTCAACCCCACCAGCCTTCCCCTTTGGCTCCAACCCATTTTCCTCCTTTGCTCCAGCCCTTCCATCCACATCAAGCCATAACATCACCACCTACCTTCAACCTCTTGGTGGCAGCTCTTCCAACTCCACAACACATCTTCAGCCACAACCATTGGCAGCCATTTCCACAACTACAACTCTCTCCATTGGTACACCGTAGCAACAAGTTCAACATCATCTCCAGCCATAGCCAGTGCTCCACCATCGGTTCAGCACAGTAGCAACACCACCATCTCCAAGATGCCCAGCTATTTGCAGTCTTCTACACCAAGGCAGCAAGCCTCCTCTTCCAACAGTGCAGCCATTGCTCCAGCTACCTGCTGCAATCACCTTCAATCAAGCACCTCTCCCAGCCATCTTCTTCAACCTTCAAGACCTCCAGCTATTACCTCCAACCAACAAACCAGTAGCCGGCTCCCAGCTACAGCCTTTCTTCCACCATCTCCACAACGGCAACCTATTTCACCAAGTCTTCAAGGTAAGAACCCTCATCTTTTATGTATGTGTTTTTTTTTGTTTTTTAATGAAGTTACGTGAGGATTATTCATGCCATACAATATGATGAGGTTTTCATTTTTTCTTTTAATGTGGAACCGGTTCAAGATTAGATTAGCATTGGTGAAAAATTTTTCTTTCGTAATTCAAATAAAGAAGAAATGTGGATTTCCTATGTTAAGGCTATGCAAACAAAGTGATTAATCCATTCGATGGATTGAATCTCTCATTTAGAGAGCCAAATCAAATGTAGACCATGCCTCCTTGGGTATTTTCTTAGTTTTCATATTTTAACATTGCATTTCATGATTTAATTAGTTATTCTATTCATATAATATAGGTTTCATTAGTTTTGTCAAAAATCTGTGGGTTTTGATTTTAGGTGTAAAGTTCGTTTGTTATTTTTTGTAGGTATTTGCATTTATAAATCTTGAAAGTATTATGGTAAATATGATTTGTTTGTCTGTGATCTCTTGCCGAAAGTTTGATTCAATTTGTGTTTTGTAGCTCCCTTAAATAAATCAAGAAAAAAATCGGGTTTTAATCCTCTAGATATTCTAGATCTCTCTTTAGCAGATTTGTTGGTCTGAGATCTCCCCCGTGGAAGATCTGATTCATTCTAAAAAAATAAAGTAGATTCGGGGCAGAATCTACTATTTTCATGTATTTTTCTGGATGTTTCTAAAAAGATCTATTACCCTTCAAAAATCAGTTTTTCACCCTCTTGTGAAAATCTTGTTTCCTGCTTGTCAGGGTCTAGATTGACCTTAATCCGCTGTGGCACTTCAACCCGTAGGTCTAATGCCAAAACCATAAACAGTGGAGTTGTTCCTAATAAACTCCTCTACCATTTTCCAGAATTTCAGGATTTTTAAAGTTAAGATTCTTATTTTTCCAGATTTTACAAATTCACTATTGAATTCCCTGTTAGTTAGATTTTATCAGAATTAGAGGTTTGATAAACCGCTGTGTCCGTCCAATCCGTAGGTGCAATGCAGAAACTGTCAAAATAGAAACTGTTTATCTGTGTGTCAGGGTCATTCTCTTAAAATTTCAAAGGTTTTGGCCTATGTTTACCATTTTTCCTTGAATTTTTGTAAAAACCTGTCAGTCCACCCTAAGTTCTAGAGTCGCCAGATTTCAATCCGACTTACCGGAGCTGTCAAGCTCCGACCATAGGTCAAAACTAAAATCTTTAAAAGGCAAAAAATTTTGCATAATTGTCCTCTGTCACCCCATAAAATTTGGGGAATTTCTATGGTAGGTTAGTATCATAAATTCAGTTTTTTACTAGGCTAGGTCTAGATTTTAAGCAAAAATCATATAATTTAGGTTTTTTATTTGAATTTCCATATTAAAAAATACCAAAAATATTAAATTTTGGATTTTATTCTGTTTCTAGGGTTAGTCTAGGTGTCTATGCCAAATTTGAGCCAATTCCAAGCTCATTTTCCTTTTGTGTTAGTTAATTTTTAAAATCAAAAGCGAAACTGAGGCGAAATTCAACAATTTTATGATATTTTTACATTTTAGGGTTTTTAATATGCATATCATCATTTAATATCATGTTATAGTTGATTTTCATTCATTTGAATTTCAAAGTTTGCATTTTTATAAAATTTATTTCAGAAAACCCTAATTTCAAGGCCATAGTCTTGCTATCTGGGGCATTTTGGTCATTTGACCTCAATTTCAAAATTCCAAACTTTGATTTTCTCATCTTCAATCATGTCATATCATATTATGTTTTATTTATGTTCATTTAGGTTTCAAAATCTCATTTTTACAAAATATCTTTCTGAAAAACCCTGATTTCAAGGCCATAGTCTTGTTATCAGGGGCATTTTGGTTATTTTGACCCAAATTTCGAATTTCCAAATATCATTTTCATATTTCCAATCCAATTTTGTCATTTATGTTTATATCAAGAAGTATGCATCAGGGTTTATATTTGGATAATATCCGATAATTTTCCAATATTTTCGGATAAATCCAGATAAACCTACATTTCTGTGATAACATGTTTTCTAGTTTTACAGGATTATTCAAGTGGAGGACTTAGCTCTTTTATTTATTTATTTTATTCAATTCAATGTAAATATCAAGTTGTAATATTTGAAATAAGAGTTACATTTTCTGCTTAGAATATGATGCATTGCATATAGTTTGATTTCGTAATTTCAATATCTGATCAATGTATCATTCATGCATATATTTTTCTCAAATCCACTATGGTTGATACGAATGACACGTGCACAAGCTCTTAGGGAGTTGACTAACTCGGTGGAATTCATATTTATGGCCATAGTCAGAATACGAAGGAAACCTGGATTTGTGATCTTCGTATTGGCCACATTCAACCTACGCTCTTAGGTTAACTTAAAAAATGCACTGCATTTCTCAAAATTTCAAAAGGTTTTTCCCAATTACTCAAAGAATTATCTTTCAAATTCATATTCATTTATTTAATTTGCATCATTTTCAAACTCATTTCCCAATTTCAATTCAGAGAGATCGATTTTCTCAGAATTTTCTAAGTCTTTCTCAGGATTTGATTTTCTCATAACTCTGAGTTTTCAAATGACATTTCAAAGTATTTCCTGAGTTCAAATCATGATTTTCCAATGTTTTAACATTCTCAATATTATTTTCAAAATTCAAAAATCATTTTTCTCAAAGATCTGATTTTCCTAAGAATCCATTTTCCATTTCAAAAGTTATTTTCCAATGAAATTCCTGATTTTCTCAGAATCATCACTTTTCCCAAGTATTTCTCAAGCATTTTTCAAGCATATTTCAATTTCCCAAGCAAACATCATATTTCTCAAACTTGCATTTTTTTTTCAGAATTCTATAGCATATGCCTGATTCTCTATGCATTCTAGGGAAATAGAGCATGATTTAGATAATTAAACTTAGTCAAAGCACACATTTGATCTTTGATTCAATTACCCCGCGTAAAGGCACCAAGAATGGTTGAACCTCGTACCGACAGGTAGATCTCATTCTACAGAATTTTCCCATAAATTTTTAAAAATGGAGGTGAGTAATTTTCAAAACCAATTTTAAAAACTTTGGTCGAGTTTGACTTGCAGAATCACTTCTCTCTCTCTCGCAGAGGGAGATAAAAAATTTTGCGATGATAACAATACTCGATCTAGTGAAATACATGTTTGAGTGCTATGAATGATTTGAATGTATTGCCATGTTTGATGAGGTAGTAGTTAGCGAAATATTGGATTGTGTTTGTTGCAGGTACATGTTTAACATTGATATGCTATGAATGATTTGAATGTATTGCCATGTTTGATGTGACTGTATTCATGCTTGCATGAAGTTATTTTCGATTTGAATATGTATCCATGAAATTGCATATCATGTAACTGATCTAAATAATATTTTTATTTGTTAGAATATAGTTCATAGAGGTCATAGTGGTCGAGGACCAAGTGAAGGTCGTGGGACATCATTAGGTAAATGTCTTTGTATTATATTTAAATATAGGCATTCATTATGTTTTTGCTTATATGTTGATATAAATATTGTTACTTGTTAATCGTCTTTATAGGATCCCAGTTCAGTGATAGGCAGACTCAACCTTCGTCTTCATGCAATGCTTTGATAGGTATATCATTTAAATAATTATATACTTAATTAGTTTAAATATGTATTGTGTGAATTTCTAACTTATTGTTCTGTAGGTGATGTTGCGCCTACACATGACCCACCTACACCAGCTACTCATACACATCACGAGATAACGCTGGATGTCGGGTCTTCTCAGTGTGACACATAATGACTCATTCAAATAGTGTATATCGATAGTCGACCGTAAGTATTTCATTGTCACTTATCCAATAATTATCTTATAAATAGTGTATATCGGTAGTCCATTGTTAATGTGTATCAATTCGTGTGCAGTGCGAGGTTCAAGCAGTAATAAGTAATACAAGAAATTAGGAAGTCACTACTGCAACATCTTCCAGGACCGGTCGCATAATGGAAAGAGTACTCGACAGAGGTGTTGGATAGATTAATGTCCTTATTCATCGTATGCAATCGTTTATTATAACTAATGTGTTTCATATTTAATTTTTTGTTATACTCATGTGTGCTAACTTTCTGAAAGTGTTTGTAGGCTTCTCATCGCTTCGTGACTGCGAACGAGGAGAAAGACACGAGGGTAGTGTGGCAGAATATGTTTGCCAATCGATTTGTCGACATGCTGTACAATATGAAGACTGCAGCAAAAAAAATAGCTGGTGTGATAGATGATCCACTGCAGTGGAAGGGCCATGGACCTTCTACCATCAGGAGAGATTATTGGGAGGGCATGTGCGACAAGTGGGCGAGCAATGAATTTCAAAACTGCTCAACAAAGGTTGCACAAAACTGAACGAAGATGCCCGATGCCCATCTACACACAGGTGGATTTAGGACTTTTGGGAGCCACCAGAAGAAAATGGTAACTCATTAATATATATATATATATATATATATATATATATATATATATATATATATATATATTGTCAAATTTATAAGTATTTTTGCACACTTATTAATTAATTTTTTTATCATTTAACATTGCAGGAAACAGAAAACGGAGACATTGTACCTTACAAGGATGTGTTTGTTGAAACACATAAATGTAAGAGCACGAAAGATTTTGCATCAGAGAAGGCGAGAGCGACATCGATATGTATTTATTATATTAATAAACATTATAATATACAAGTTACTATAAATTACGTTATCATAAACATTATAATTATTAATTATTAATTCATATTCTAATCATTACTTTGTAGGAGTCATACGAGTAGCAAATGATAGAGCGATATGGCGATGACTCTACTCAGCATCCGCCTTTTGATCTTGCAGCATGGGTGACTGCAACCGGTGAACCCAAAAAGGGTCATGTGTTCGGGTTTGGAAGTAACATGAACACCACAACAGTCGTTGCCTCATACAGCCATGACTCTCAGAGTTCTCCCATCAGCATCAACTCCCAACGTCTGATTGACCCTGCTATGTCTTGGGATGGTGTCTGTCAGCGTCTTGAGGACAAAATGCAATACTTTCAAAATGAAGTCATTCCCAACATTGTCCATAATGAGTTGTGCAACTTTTTTCGGGATAAAAAAACTTTATCTGCATTCAACATGAGCTCCGGTGCCCGTCAGGTATAAAGATTCATGTCATTTGTTTTATGTCGTTAGATTTCAAGCTAGTATATGCATGATTGAATACATATATGCATGATTGCCTCACTATGTTTTTTTTTTACACCTTTGTAACACATATATGCATGATTGATTCACTATACAATTTTTATGACACCCTTATAACACATATATGCATGATTGAATCACTATGAAAGTTTTTTTACAACCTTATAACACATGCATGATTTCATCACTATAAAAATTTTTTAGTGCCTTATAACAAATGGTGGCACACGTAGTGGAATCACCTCCAAAATTTCGTTGTAGTTCCACTTTATTGCCATGGGTTCAAACATGTGAGCAACTATGATCAGGGAAAGTGGGAAACCTAAGACATCCTTCCATGCCCTTGAAAACTTGTTTTTTACTTGTGAATTTATAGGTCCGTCATCATAGTGAAATGCAATCTTCTTAAACATGAGAGGGAATGAGCCATTTTTTAGTTATTTTTAATTATGGTTTTATATTTTGGGTGTAGTTCTTAAGCATGCATGAGACACTCGCTTCATATGCAAGTGTATTCTATGTTGGCACCATCATACCGATTGTGGTGATCCTCCTCAGCTACATAATCAAGCCATCAAAGCCAACCAGATCACAAGCTCGTAAAGATAAGTGAAGCTAGCTTGTAAGTTGTCTAGATGGCTTCGGTTCCTGTAATTCTTGTTGTCCATTGCTCAAACAAGGCACAACAATCTCTTGCCTGCTGGCAAACATTGGAGTTGAACTCAAGAGTTCATTGTTGAGACAGAGAGATCCATACTGGTTTCATCCCCGTGTCAGCTGGGCGTGATCATGTTTCTTTTTCTTACTTTTGGTACTTGATCTTTTTCTTATTTTGGTACTCAATGTGCCACTTTTTTGCTGTACCATGTTTGAATGTGTTGAATGGATTGGTGCTGCAATTCTGGCCATTCTGAAAATCTGCAGAACAAGGTGTTATGCCTGCCAAGCTGCTTCTCCTCATCTGATATAGCTTGCTGTATACCTATATTTGTAGTGATTATTGCTACTGTTAATTTGGAACAGGAGAACCTTATTCATGTATTGAAGATTGTCTTTACTTCATGAGATGTTTTCACCATGAAAATGACATTGGCTATGGGAGTCCAAAATTGTCTCATGTAATGGGGGTTTGGAAGCAGTCACTCGTTTGGATGCACTCACTTGAACACGAAAGTTGGAGTTGGGAAACTAAATTAAGCACCATGCAGTTTCCCTGCTTATCCTATTATTTTTGGATGAGTAATGCATCGAAAGAACCCCTTGAATAGTTTGGCAAGTGAGAAGTGTGAGCATGGCACCAACCTATGTCACAGGGACACGCCATTTTGGCTGCACGTCCTTGTGACACACCACCAGCACGCTGACACATATACCGACATGTATGGATATCATATTGATAGTATTTAATATTCAGTTAATACTTTTTTATGATATTTCAAAAATAATTTCTGTTGATTAAAAAAATTAGAAAAACCATGACCTTGTGTCTTATTTTGCAAAACAAATTCGAAACATGTCGAACTTGTGTCTTGAGTCTCCGGTTGTACCCATATCTTTGTGACATTGGCACCAACTAGGTGAGAAACTTCTGCTGCTTTCATTTTTCATCAGAAAGGCTCAAGCTTCATGCTTGGCATATTCGTGGGCACCTGAGCACAATATGGCACACTTGTGCATGTTCTGGCACTCGGGTGTCTCTTTTAACCCTTCCCCCTTATTTATTTTTTTCTGTTCAACCTGGATGTAGCTTCAAAATCCTATCTTTTTTATGAGGGCTATTCATGTCTTTATTGGAAATGAATCTGGGTCATGTTGGTTGCAAGCACACTGTCAATTTGGGTAAAGACCGACAACTTTGTTGATGAATCGGCCATTGGAAGTGCGATACCAGTGAGGGATCTTCTTTACATTGGAAACCATGAGAGAGAGAGATGGCAAAAGTAACCTTATCCTTTCTGGTACAACCTTTGATGGTTTCAACAGAGTTAATCTCACATAAAGTCGAGAACAGTCGAGGTTTCATATTATTGGCATCTTGTATCAGTCATGCGTTTGGAAACAAAGATAGAGCATGGATAAAACCAAATTTCAAATAAATTTAAACATTAGAAAATTGATTACATTTTCACCACTGTCAAAAACCCCAGGGATGATGGAAGAAAAAGAAAAAAGAGATAACATTGTTACAAAAATTTGCTCTTGATGGTTCCATCTTCTATGATTGAATTCATTGAAGCTCATTTTTTAAACAGGCAGAAGAGAATCAGTGTTGCTATCTTTACTCAGTAAAGCCATATGGTACTACCATGAATAACTGCCATGTTCAATCTACAAAGATTAATATGGCTCTATAAAAACTTCTCCAAACCATAGACCAAATTCTGGAAACAGTAGAAAAAAAAGAATAAATTCAATTGGCAGTGTTAACATATAAAAAAGAAAAAAAACCAAGTGAAAGAAGAGGATCAATCCAATTGGCAGTGTCAACATGCAAAAAAGAAAAAACTTTGGGATTCATGGAGAGAGGGAGAGAGAACCTTAAGGCGCACGACCTTCCTTATGGCTATGATTAGGCCTGGCATTAGGCTTTGCACATCTGTTATGTCATGTTTGATAGAGTAGACCTGCTATGTGCAACTAGTTGTTACTCTTTATTCTAATTTCAGTGCGACTCTCCGAAAAGCAGAAAGAAAATGACATATTAGATACCTCTCCTGGAGCTGAGAAATGAACTGTAGTGCTGGAAAGAAGACCTGGAAGGACCATACTGTGAACACGAATGCCGTCTTCACCTAGGAGTTGACCCCTTGCCTTGTCAAAGAAAATGAACAAAGAGATGGTTAGGAAACAAAGCATTCTGAATGCTTGAAAGTTCTAACAATTCCACTGAGGCATTAATGTTTACAGTGATTTTAAATATGGTGGAGCCACATGAATACGGCTGCGGATACGGGGATATGGCCATTTTTATGAAGTTTTCAATATGACTAGTATATAAGGGGGCCAAAATGGAGTATCTGTGCGACAAGAGCTAATTTTCTTCTGCTATACCAGCCAGATGTAAAGCACCCATCTTATGTACATGATGGTACCCGATTTGAAGATAACATCTCAACCAAAATAACTTGGGCTTTATTGTCTTAAAAGATAACATCTCAACCAAAATAAATTTTTTAAGGTGCTCATCTTACGTACATGATGATGGTGAAGTAATGGGTTAGTGACTGAGTTTCTGTATCTGCAAATTTCTTTTAGTAAAGAAACATAAATACCCAAGATTGGATAAACTCCCACCTACCAAGTTACTTGTTGAGAGGTCCTCTTTGTTGTATAGCTGACCAAGATTAGATAGGTTGTTGGCAATTTGTTCAGCGTCCATTGATGGAAGGTCCTGCAAATGAGCAGAAATTTGTGCTTGTCAAGGCACTTTTTGAAAACAGTTATATACATATGATAGCAGAAATCAGCTAAGACTATCAAATTTCTATGAAGATACAAATGTATAAGATTGTGCTACTCCAGGAGGAGCCATTTGATCTGGTGCTAATGATTTAAATAAATTATCTTTGTAGCTCCAAAGTGTTTCAGTTTATGCTCCTGTCTATTATTTGGATATACCAAGGTGTACAGTTTAACAAGACTACTATGAAATATTTGCTCATTGGCGGGGAAAGCTCTTCAGCTGTGGTTTATGGTCCTCTTGGCCCAATGGTTCATCTGGGGGAGAGATCGAGCTTCAAGAAATAGTGGATAACATCATGTTCACAAACTCAGGTATTCAGCTTTGACCACTGAGAAGGTTATGGTCAAAACTTCCACTTTTAAATGTTCAGTATCATCACTAACAGGAGATATGCATTACTGTTCTACATGAACTAATGAGAGAAGCTAGACCAAATGAACAATTTAGGATCCTTGAGTGCATTTCTTAACCAACACATTTGATTTATGGTTTCTCTTGGCCAAATGATTTGTCTGGGGAGAGATTGAGCTTCAAGAAATAGTGAATAAAATCATGTTAACAAACTCAAGTATTCAGCTCTGGGCTTTGCGAAGGTTATGGTCAAAACTGCGTTCTTAGGAGATATGCATTAACGTTAAGCTAGACCAAATGATCAATTTAGGATCCTTAAGTGCTTTTTGTTAACCACCACTTTTTTTAATAGGGTGGTTAGATATTCCACAAATATAATATTTCCATGTCTGGTTCCCTTGCAGTTCCACATGAGTCATACTATGAAACTTTGGGAGAGGGTGATTGAGTCTAGGTTGAGGAAGGTTGTCATGATATCGGAGAATCAATTTGGTTTTATGCCTGGAAGATCTACTATGGAAGCTATACATCTTCTTAGACAACTTATTGAGAGAAAGAGAGAGAGGAACAAAGATTTGCATATGGTTTTTATTGATTTGGAGAAGGCTTACGATAGAGTACCTAGGGACGTTCTCTGGTGGACAATGATGAAGAAAGGTGTTTCTCTCAAGTACATTAGTATAATTAAAGATATGTATGAAGGAGTAGTAACCAATGTCCGCACTTGTGGAGGGGTGACAACCAATTTTCCTATAACGGTTGGGTTACATCAAGGATCTGCTTTAAGCCCTTTCCTATTTGCTATAGTGATGGATGAGCTTACGAGATCAATTCAAGAAAATGTGCCGTGGTGTATGTTGTTTGCTGATGATATTGTTTTGATTGATGAGTCTAGAGCTGGGGTTAATGCTAAGTTAGAATTATGGAGACAGACATTGGAAGCAAGAGGTTTTAAGTTGAGTAAGAGTAAGACAGAATACATGGAATGTTGATTTAGTAAGCAACGAAGTAGTGATGGGAGTGTAGTGAAGCTTGGTGAGCACGAAATACCGGTGGATGATTCTTTCAAATATTTGGGATCTATCATTCAAAAGTATGGAGAAATTGATGGAAATGTAAATCATAGGATAAAGATTGGGTGGATGAAATGGAAGAGTGCAACTGGAGTGTTGTGCGATCGTAGAATGCCATTGCGGTTGAAGGGAAAGTTTTATAGGACGACTATTAGGCCCACTTTACTATATAGTACGGAATGTTGGGCTGCCAAAAGACATCATATTCAAAAAATGAGTGTAGCTGAGATGCGTATGCTGAGATGGATGTGTGGAAATACAATAAAAGATAAGATTCGGAACGAGGAGATACGTAAGAAGGTAAGCGTTGCACCCATTGAAAATAAGATGAGAGAGAATCGTTTACGGTGGTTTGGACATATTCGACGAAGGCCTAATGATGCTCCAGTTAGAAGGATGGAGAAATGGGAAAATATATTAGTTAAAAGAGGTCGGGGTAGGCCAAGGAAGACATGGATGGAGGTGATAAGAAAGGATATAAATGCTTTGAACCTCACCGAGGACATGGCATTGGATAGAAATGAATGGAGGAGAAGGATTCATGTGGAAGACCCAGAATGATTTTCTTTGTTGGTTCATATCGCCGACCCCAATTGTTTTGGGATGAAGGCGTAGTTGTTGTTGTTGGTTCCCTTGCAGTTCCACATGAATAAAAAGACATGCTAGTGAAAGTAAACATGTAAGCAGTCAAAACCCGGCTCTCAAATAAACTCTGTAACTTTAATAGGACTCAATGCACACAAGGCTTGCATTTCTAACTTATAAGCAGTTATGTTCAATCATTACTGATTCTCACTCTCCAACACAAAAGACCAAATTCACATAACTTGATTGAACTGTTAACTAGCTACTTGGAAGCAACCTAGCAAACAGATACACACATTAAAAAGGAAATTGTTTAAACAATTACAATGTGGGTTTTGATGTGGATGTACCGATGCATCTGGCCTGGACTCAACGATCTCCACATTATCATAATGGAAAGATGCATTTATAGCAGCTTGTTGAAGGAGTACAGAGCCGATTGATAGTGTTGGTGCAATGAGACAGCCCTTAGGAATGCTTATTTGGTCAAACACTTCTTGCAAGCTTGGGAAATGGATAACAATAGAGAAATATCAACAGTTTGTCATCATAAAAAAATCTCACCCAAGCTCACCATGCTCGCCTTCTCGCAGAATGCAGATAGTGCTGCCACCGTATCTAAACTAATACCAGGCACATAAACAACACTCTTCAGGCCGAAAGCTGTTGCCTGAATATCCAAGAAGAACAAGAACATTGTGACATGGCCATAACAAAATTGAAAGAAGAAAATGTTATGGCCATAAATCTCAAAACATGCTGAAAGAAGTAAAAAGGATCCATAATTGATGTACAAAGATTAATGCTCTGTTTGAGAGCCTTGAATCTGAGATGTGTTGTGGTTTTCCCCAGTGCTCTCATACTCTCTGCAGTTCGGGAGCAGTGGTGTTGCCAAAACACTGCATTGGGAATGGAGTTGGCAGTCCCAACACCACATTTCAGTACCATTCATAAGAGGATGCTTTTGGCAACTCTATCTTCAACACCATATTTTGGCAACAAATGGAAATGGTGTTTCCATCTCAATGCAAGGCTCCCAAAAAGAGCCTAAGACAAAAACCAATTTAAGTGGATTTTTACGAGAATGAAACTGGAACAAATTTTCAAATGTTGTATCTAATATATATTTACCATCACATTAATCAACTTAATCATAAAACAAGCTGTTACTGCTCAACAGTTTCAAATAACTAAACGGTATAACTCTAGAAAAGCAAAATGGAGAATATACTAAATAGACCAACCTGTTTTACGTTTTCATAAACAGTAGAAGGTTCAGTGAAGTCAACAACGACCCCATTTGCTTTGGACTGCCACCATTCAAAATACATTCTCAATTGTTACAGTACTTAACTTCAAAAATATCAACAATAATCAATATTATGATATTTACCTGAGAAATGGAGCCTAAAACCATAGTCAAATCACTAAGGATAGGAATCTCCAAAGGCTCCTCCATGTTGCAGATCTAATCATAAAGGAGAATAATTCCCATTGGAATTCTCAATGAAAAAGGAGAAATAAAATCACAAAAAGATTACTAAAAAGAAGGTCAAAAGGAGCAAAAAGAAAAACCAAAAAAAGAAGGGTACCTTTCCAGCATCCTCCCCTACTAGAACATTATCAACAGCAGCAGCTAGCTCCATTCCTCTAGCTTTAGTTATTGCAATTATTGCAGCCTTACCAATCTCCTTGGTTGCCCCATTAACAACCACCTTTTACCAACCAAATAAAAAGCAGGAAAAAGCAAAAAAATTACAAGAATTCCTGATATGTATTCAACTTTAGGTTAAACACCGGGTCAAAATATGAAGATGGTATGTGAAAAGGCCAAAGTGCTGCTTAGATTTTCACAGATAGGATTGAGTGGAGGAGAAAAGATGAAGTGGGTAACCTTGATATTGTTGGATTTGAATGGTCCCATTGAAGATGAGATGATGGTGTTCCATTTCTGGGGCTGTTTATAGTGTGAAGAAGCTTGCAGCGGGCAACCAATCGCCACCATCTCAAGCACTCTGCGGCACAATGCTTTGAAGAGGATAAGTCGGTGAACAAAGCCACTGAATTTTTCTGCCTCTGTCAGATTAAAGAAGAGACACTATAGCCGCGTCATGATGGGGTCATACCCGTTATGACCGTTTATTGTCAAACACCAATCACATTTAAGGCTTCAAATGGATCGGATATGGTTGCTATCCGATCCGATTCCGACATATTTTGAATTTTAATTCGGATCTAGCAAGATCCAGCCCGAATTTGACCCGTTTTCACCCCTTAACATTGTGACATGAGCATGAGTCAAGATTTTTCTTTGTATTGTACCCACTTATCTAGAAAAATAGGATAAGCCAAGATATGTTATGAGGAGCAACTGAAAATCCAGGGGTGAACATGGGCAGAGCGAGTCGGCCCTGTTAAGGAAACAAATGTAATTGTGTCCAATTAGGCAGTATAGATCTAATTTCAGGACAGGTTCGTAACAAATAAGACCGGATTTAGTTGGATCTAGGTCAGAATTAGGGAACAAAAGGTACGTTCGATGGCTTGTTCATGATTGAACAAAAAAGACAGAACGTAACACTGGTTCTGTTTATTGGTTTAGATTGTACTAGGATGTTGTGTTCAAAATATTAATTGTTTGATAATGATGTGTGGACAACTTGGACAATCATGGACAATGAGTCGGATTACTTCGTTTTGGATGGTATGACCCGATTAACCTGAGTGTCCGATTAACCTGAGTGTTTTAATATTAAAAAAATCTCATCAAAAAACTCATTCATTTAAATATCTTAAAAGATATGCAAAACTGAAATGTTCAGAAAATGAAAAAGGAAATGACATCTGAAAGTTCAAACCTCGAGTTTCATGAGGGAAAAACTAATTTTAAAATGGAAGATCATTGCCTTTGACGATTAAAGTGTTCTCGGTTTATCCAAATACCCTACAATATTAATGTGGTACATCATAAACCAATTTCATCAATTTCACATGAAAGCACCAAATAAGAACACAACGAATTTGGGGGAATTGCACAGCTAATAATTAAAAACAGTTGAGCGTCTGCAATTTATCTCTTGCAAATCTAAAACTGAGAGAGGGAAAACTCCATCTTATCAGGAAAGTGCAGTTCAAATTCCATAAGTGGAGCATCATATCGATTGACTTGATTTAAAGAATGCTAAGGGAGTTTGAAGTCAAGTTCCTTCGTATCACCCTTGTCATTTTGATCATGTTCTGTTACACATTAAGTTGGGAAAAAAAAAATGACATTATCTGTAACAACAAGGAAACACAGTCAGATTATGAGCTTAAAAAAAAAGAAATAGCCTCTGATGAAAAAGAAATCATGAGCCTTCCGTTTCCTCAAATATAAAAGAGTGAAAACGGTGGTCCATTTACCTTCATCATCCAGTTCGATCGAGATCGTCAGTTCAGACATCAGAGTGCAGAAAAGCAGAGGGCTTCCCCAAAATCTCCTCCATCGTCTTCACCTGCTCCCTCCGGACTCTGTAAAGGGAGAATGGCACTGGAATCTCCAACTGCTTCCTGCTGCCAGCAGCCTCCTCTGGAGGGTTCAACGGCTCAAAAAGGGGGATCCTGTTCTTCTTCTTCTCCAGTGGGGGCTTCCCGATCCACGGCCTCGGGTTCTCGGATCGTGAGTGGCTTCCTGGCAGATTTCTTCGGCGTCCGTGTTGTGGATGCCTTCTTGGCCGAGGAGGCATGCTTTCCTTCCGTCCGCAGATGGCGATGAGAACCAGAGTCGCAGAGAGAAGAGAGACGGGCACGTCCGACGAGGTTTATTTTATTTTATTTTTCAATTCGTACCCTCCGTCCCTGAGTTTTTTTTAAACCATTGTTTTAAGACTGAACCAGACACTTTTGAAAGGCAGAAAGACATAGAAAAAGTGATACAATGTGAAAATTGAACAGTTTTTTAGACCATTTCAAATGAGAGTTTTATAAAAAGTATACCTTTTGATAGGAATCATTCCTTTAGAAAGGTAAAAAAATATTTTCTATCAAAAAAATTATGATTTACACTCTTCACCACCACATCTCACTACCACCCATCATCACTCATTTGTCAAAAAAACTGCCCTCTCAGCCATCCATCATTATCCACCTCCCAAAAAAACTAAAAACTCCACCACCACCTCATAATGATTTTTCACTGCCACCGTCTTCACCATCCATCTCACCACCATCACTCCCCTCCTCTTCTCTCTCATTCTTTTAAAGATTTTTCATTAAATTTTTCTTATGCTAAACAAACAAGTGAAAATTTTTCATTTAAAAAAAAATTATCATATCAAAACTTTTTATAAGCCAAATTTTCTTTTTCTATGAAAGCTTTTCATGCTTCCAAACGTGCCCGACAATAGAACTATTGAATCAAGCTCAAGTTATAAAAAAATAGGATTTAGACTTTCTAACTATTGCTTGTAAGCAAAGTAATTCAACTATTTATTCTAATTATGTGACATAAAATATATCTAAAATATATTTATTATTATTAATGAGCATGTATGAGCCGAGCCTCTGTTGCTCATTTGCAGCTTGTCAAATCTATTTTACCAGTTAGAACGAGCTCTTAACAAGTTGAGATGGAACCAAACGAGGAGCAGCTCATCTTGCTTCTCGGCCCTAGGTGTAATTGCTTTGCACAGGCTGGCCTCCTTGAGATTTGAGGCCAGGCCTCAAATGAAAAAAATATATAACTTTTATATTTCACATGCTGAGGGCCTCCAATGACAAAAAAAAATATGGAGAAATATGGGCCTCCAATGAAATATGCCTAGGGCTTCAACTTCTCTTGAGCCGCCCCCTGCTTTTTACTTTTATGTTTTGTTTTGTTTTGTTTTTTAATTTTATGCAAGCTAGGGGATAGTCCAATGAGTTGTCAACCCGAGACCTCTCAGTCATAGTGACAAAAGTTTTTATCGGCAATTTCTTGTTTTTCAAAAACTCATGAGAAATTGAAAAAAATCCATAAATCTCGCATTTTTTTTGGCAAACTCTCAGCAATAAAAAATAATTAAAAAATATAAAAATGTTTTTTTATAAAAAAATTAATAAAATTTATTAATATCACATTTAAATCACAATAAATAGCCGTTTAAAACATAAATATCGTGTTTAAATTGCGGTATTTATGTTTTTTTCATAAATCTTGCGATATTTTGAAAATCTCACTAGAAATTGCTGTTTTAAACTTTCAGGCAATTTCTCGCGATATTATAGCAAGATTTTCATAAATCTCGGGATATCTGTCACTATGCTCTCAGTTATGATAGTATGATATTACCTTCAATAACTGCATGCGAAGATTCTCAAAATCATATGGTGAGCACGTTTTGATTAATTAAAATCAAGTCACCACAAAATTCTTCCATGCTGTAATAATAGTGTGATACTTATATAAAATAAATGGATAGATACAGCATATGCCAGCATATCATGGGATCACTTGACTTCAGCAAGTAAGCCATCTTCATATAGAGGGGAGACGGTGAATGCACGTAGAACCTAAAAGTCAAGCCATTCTTTTTTTTGGGTACAAAGTCAAGGATATGGCAAAAATTGAAGTTAGATAGGATCAAATGAGATAGCTGGAGGACTCAAAGGGGTTTGGCATAGTGGGATGAGCCTAGGCTGTTAGGCAGGTGGTCTAGGTTCAAATCCCATGGGCATCACCCCTTGCTCAGTAGCGTGGACATTACCTGGGGCAAGGGGTAAGCCTATGGAGTTTTATGTTGGCGGGTTTAAACCTCATTGGGGTTACCCTCCAGCTTGCCTTAAAAAAAAAACTGAAAAACAAAACTTATATCTTTACATGTGGCAGAACCACAGACTTCCAAAAAAGTTTACCCAATAATTAGAGAAGGGATTTGTTGCCCTCAACTGTACCATACTCTCCAGCAGAAAGTCCTGGTCTTGAGCTTAGTGTGATCGATCTAACCTGCAGGTTCATTTTTTGAGAAAATGCATTTTTTTTCATGGCGAAGGACCCTCATCGAGAACTGGGTCACTTAATGGGCCTGCTCCCCCTATGAGGTAAAATTCCTTTTGGATTAAGCAGTTTTGATGTCATTGCACAATTTGATTTTTTAATGGTGAAACTTTGGGTAGTTGTGGATGAACACAGATCCATTATATGACCTGATCTTAGCAATCCAAACCAATGATTACGGTAAGTCCATATTTTCACCCGGCATGCAAACTAATCCATACCATCCAAATGCATCATTTAGAAGGCTAGGATCGGCATGGGATCCTAGGGCATCATATGTCATAGGATAGGATCCTTTCGGCTTCTTATTTTTGAAGATCTGGATCTGCATACGCAATCTCGCAATCTAAAACATGTTTCTTACTGAACAAATCATGCAAATCATATTTGTAAGGCTTGGTCTACAAAAAAAAACCAAGAAAATGTTGAAAATATCAAAAAGATGGTACTAAGGAATGTAGCCAGTAATTTTCCTGTTGGATAATTGTTCCAATCTATCCTACGGTATAAAGATGGATACGCCAATGACAAACCTGTGACAAAGCCTTTATCTTAGCTTAAGGGAAGCCCAACATGAGCTAGCTGTAAAACAAAATTCCTGTTATTTATACATGATATATATATACACAGACACAGGGGGCAGAGCTAAGAACCTAAACTAGGGTGGGCACAAACGTAATGTAAAAATGAAAAAATAATTACTAATAAACTATACTAACAATATATTTAAAATCAAATAGTTATTATAAAGCTTACCTTTTTACAACTATGCATGAACCAAATCAAAACCCTAAATCCTAACAAAATCATTCATAGATATGTTAATTGAAAAAAGACTAATTAAATATTTATGCTATTTGAGAAACCAAAATAAAAAAACTTAAATCCTAAAAAAAAATAAAGATTGAAGGGTTTGATAACCAATATCAAGCACTAAAAAATGGAATCATGCTTACTTACAATTGAAAGAAAAATAACACAAAAAAATGCTGAAATTCTAATTAAACATTCACTACAACAAAATAGACTTTTAGACTTTTAGTGACAGACTTTTCCGTTACTAAAGGTACCAAGATCTGTCACTAAAAGCTCCAAAAACCATCACTAAATATCCTATCACTAAATGCTTTAGTGACAGGTCAAACCATCACTAAATAAAATCTCTAGCAACAATTGTTTCTGTGACTAGAGATATACCTATAGTGACAGTTTTGCCTGTCACTATAGATAGTTGGTTTGAAAATAGTGACAGTTTCAGCCATCACTAAGTGTTTTTTGGCAAAAAAAGATTTTATTTATATATTTTATATTCATTTTCAATTTATTTAAATTTTGAGGAAAAGTTAGTGGTTGCTTAAACCTTCTAATCAGAAATCAGTATACAGACACTGTATACAGAATGTGCCAAGCATTGATATGGGATTCCTAGATCAGATACAAAATCCTATTCTCAACAAAATACATACCAATCTTTGTACAAATTTCTGAATTCCATCTGTCTCTGGAAATTATTTGCTTTTTTGAAAGCATAAACAAACTTGAAACTATTAGCTCGTGCGCTTCATAACGAATTGGTTGTATTGTATGCCTGTAAATAAAATTTTCCATCCTTTGCCACACTGATCCATCTTTTCTCATCTGTCACTCCACATGGTCTGAGATGAACCATCATATAGCAATTCCTGTGCCACATCTACGAGTGTGAATGGAGGGAGGTTGAATATAGACAGGCCCACACTGCATGAGAAAACATTGAAGCATGTCTAACAGATGCTCCACACCTCTGTAATTAATAGGTTGTGGTTTAGGTTGCCGGGAGTAACAGTTATGAGATGTAGGCCTGATTTTTTATGGCTCTTGCAAACCAATATGGCGGGCAACTCTTTCAACATCATGTGTGCAACTTTGACCTGTGAAACTAATATAAAAGGGAGTAAATAAGCATAGTTTATAGTAACATTAACACGTAAACAATACTACCAGCCATACAAACATCCATAACGATATATACAGTTCTAGACAGAAATCGTCCTCCTTTGGTTTATCAAGAGAATGAAGATGGACAACCTGAAAAAGTGAAGTTTTGAAGTGGGCATGAGACAATGGTTAAATTCATGCACAAGGCTGGAGAAAACAATTTAAAAAAAACATATTCCTCTAGCCAACAATAAAAGGATGTAGAAGGTAACAAATATTACTATTGTTTATTGTATAAATCAAAACACAGAAACCAACTGAGCATCAAGTCAACTCCATGGCTAATGTACCAGACCAAGATAACCTGGGTAAAAAAGACAACTGTATACATATATGGACTTTTTTTCACCAAATTGCAGCTTTGTGCAGGTCGCTAGATGCTTAATACAATAACCCCATATGCAGGTCATGGGTTGTGACCAGAAGTAGAGAAGCCATTAAAACAGTCCAAACATCTAAGCCTAATAAACAGAGCCAGGACCAACTTTCAAGGCCCGTCCACTAAATATGCTAGAGAAGATTTAGTCATACTTTTTCACACCCCTACTCACAGACCCTTTGCATCCTCAAGAAGCACTGAACTAGATTTGGCAGGAGACACAGGTGTGCAAAAATGGGCTTTCTCCTAAATCCTGTGGGTAACTGGTCAGTTGTTGCTAAGCCAGAAGATGAAAGCCTGATGGGTGTCAAAGGGGCCAAACTCCTATTTTCAGTGATAAGATCAACACTTGAACAATTTGAGACCAAAAATACCACTGGACAACATATCTCTGGCATATGATAAGACTGGCAAATATTTTTTCCATAAAAGGACACAATGGCCAAGGCCTGTTTAGGATCTACATGCTCATGTCACATGATGACAATCATGAAGCATTGATAAGGGGGGGCACGAAAGAATCTTAGCTCGGAAGTATCCCAATATGTCTTACAAATATTGGCATGTATTCCAGCTAGTACCCAAATCAGTTACCAACTAAGAACCTAATTGATAGGTTCATAGAAACACTTCCTAAATGAAGAAAAGCAATGTTGGCCATGATCATGAATATACTTGTAATACATGAGTCAAACAATATATTGATGCTATGTAAACAGGGTAATTAGCTGTCATATATGGTGCCCAGTGCCGACTAAATATGAATTATCTGCAGAAGCAAACTATTGTACAACCTCAACAAATGAATTTTGGAAAAGAAAGACAAACAAAAAATGTAGCTCGTTCTTTTCAGGATCATAAAGCTTGAAAAAAAAGAAGGATGTCTTCTTTTGTCTTGTCAGGAGGAGGAGGAGGATGACTACCCTGGATCAAAAAGATAATAATCAATTGCTAGCAGGAGGTGCATGAAACCCCACAACCATGTTTACCACAAGAGAATCAAGGAGACATGATCAATTACAAACATTACTAAAGACAAACAAGAATTACAGAAAAATAGCCCTGAAAATCGTTGGCAGAACTGCTTTAGCAAGGTGATTACCGGTCAAAGTTCAACCTCCAAGAACAACTTCAGCTCTGCATTATGAGCTTTATTGGAGACCTCCCTTAATTGGACAACCTACAAAATGACAACAAAAAATTACTTCAAGAAAAATATCCTCAGACTTGCCTTAGAACACACACACACACATGTACATATATTATAATGTTAGTTGCACCCATGTGACACAACTCTAAAGTGTCTCAATCTAAACTGGATATGAAAGGCTAACTATAAAATGAAAAAACTTTTCATGTAGTTCTAAGCCTGTTCTTGTAGAAGAGAATAGTTGGTCCTAAAGCAAACATCAAATTTCAACAGTTATTGAAGAAGAGCAAAAAATACTTTTTGAAAATGAACTTCTACATAAAGTTATTCTAAAGAAACAGAACCATAAAGTAATGTGAGTGAGAAGTTTTTTCAATCTGAAGTTAAGTTGCAAGTGCCACTAAGAAGAGGGATCTGTGCAAGCTGCCCTAGTTTACATATTCAATAGTTAAAGTTGCTATTGGTACGTAGTAGCAAACTAATGCCGAACAATCTGAAAAAGAAAACCACAGATTATACTATACAAGATTTTTTAGCCAGTTACACATGGATTCAATCAAGAGTAAAGACTATATGCAATTAATTATGAAAGAATATACTAGACTAAAGTATCAAATCTTAAACTATACACACATGGAAGAACAAACCAAGGACATAAGAGAACTAAGATAATTTATCGAATTTGCAACCATCTTCCAACCTAAAAACACCAATATTTAATCCTAAACATAAAAAATATCTTGAGTTAGCTATCATTATCCTTCCTACAACCCAAAATACCTTAATCAGTATCCAATAGTAGGTATCTAAAAAGAAGCTGCAAAACCTTCCTAAACTGAATTCAAATATTATAATGCAAACATATGCCACACAAATATGAGTGCTATTAGGTGACATGACATGAGAATAGCTTGTATCACAGTTGCTTTTCAAAACAAGAGTTTGAGGGTGACGCAGGTACAACATGAGTATGGCTGGTATAACACGGTTGTTTTTCAAAAGAAGAGCATAAAGGTGTTGCAAAAGAACCACGCTAAGGGGTTCAAAGAATGCATACTGATGGCCGGGAAATTTTAAGACTCAAGGGCGATGCTTTGTTCAATGACTGAATTGTAGCAGAAAGCCACCCCTACTCCATTTGAAGTTTCCCCCTCCAATACCAATAATATGTGCTTAAGAAACAGAGTTACAGGTAAGCAAATAGGAGAAGCATAATAAAATGAGTCTGACTACTAAACCAATGAAGTTTCACACATTTAATTTGTTTTAGCATGTACTCACAAGGGCATATATCTCTTCTTTTTGAAAAACGCCTATTGATGGTATCAAGTTTGTAACCACAAAACTATGTAAGCTAGAATCACGGAAAGTCCAAAGTAGGATAAATGCAGTATTCAGAACGACGGCTTGATTAAGTAGAGTAACAAATGCGTGCCTTGCACTGATCTAAACAGTTAAACACAATAGATTCATTCTCATGATAAACCCCAAGAAATTCATCACAGATACAAAAAACAGAACTAATATTTTTAAGAAAATTTGCATCATAAAGACCCTAGATAGACAAACTTCAAAGAGCTCTCCATCTCACCCATCACACAACAAACAAAAATGAATACTCACGAACCATGTAATCAGTGTTGATGAAGGGATCATTGATGGCAACAAGCACGAGATGCCTGACCCTTCCGAACCTTATATTTCAACAATCCATCCATCGATCCATCATTTCTCAACAAAAATACGCAAAAAAGAAAGAAAAAAAAAACTAAAATGAAGGAGAGGGTTACCGTTGATTTTGATCTTGATTTTGCAGGCTGCAGAGATGAATCATAGTTCAGAGATCTCAAAAGAAGAAGAAGAAGAAGGCGATAAATGAACCAGATCTACACGAGGACGAAGAGAAAGAGGAGATCTTACCCATGAGGATCGATCTGAGAGCGTGAGAAGGAAGACGCGAGAGAGGGTGAGTGAGGAGAGTGAAGAGAGAGGAAAGGCTCCTTACTACTAGAGATTTCTCCATGGAGTATCCAGATTATGCTGCTACCTGGGCAAGTGTGAGGTATTCAGGGCATCGACGGGTTTCAAGGGTCGATCGGGTTGAACCTCGTTTAAGAAGGTCCGATGGGCTGAACAGGGGCGACATCCTTGTTTTATATTGTCGTGACGGTTTTGACCGTCACTATAAATAAAACTCAACAGTGACGGAGTGTAAACCGTCATTGTTTCTTCGTTTTCTTGTAGTGATTCTTGTCATTTGAAAAATCCAAATCAATACCCTAAATCCTAAAGAAAATGATAGATTTATGCTAGTTGAAAAAATAAATAAAACCCTTAATTTTCTAACCAAAATCAAACATTCATTATTCTTGTCTAATGTAAGTTGAGAAAACACAAAAAAAAACCTATAATCCTAATTCAACATTAATGTTATTAAAAAAAACTAAATCATATACCTAAACCCCAATAAACATCATACATTCTGCTAATTGAAAAAAAAACTCCTAAAACCAAAACCCTATCCAAGCACTCATTCATGATTCATGAAATTTTGGAAAAAAAATTAAAAAGAAATAAGAGGAGGAAGAAGAAGACCCAACCATGGAGCTACCAAGGTCGTGCACTAGAAAGGCCACTGGATGCCGAACAGTCGGAGGCCTGCAAAGAGAGATAGAGAGAGAGAGAAGACCTTGAATAAGGGCGTGCACTCTAACAGAGAGGCCGCCATTGGTGTCCTGCTGAAGTGCAGAAAGATGCGAAGAGCATGAGAGAGAATAAGGGTCATGGGTGGCATGCTTACAGCGTTGAGTCGGGGACTTAGGGTGGTGCCCAGCCTATTCCGACGTTTCATAGGTCAGGGTGAACACTGCCACCCAGACCCGAGGTTTCACAGTCCCCTATTGGGGAAATTTCTGGCTGACCCAAACGTGGCTATGCCCATATATATATATATATATATATATATATATATATATATATATATATATATATATATATATAGAGAGAGAGAGAGAGAGAGAGAGAGAGAGAGAGAGAGAGAGAGAGAGAGATTAGGCTATTTTTTAGTTAGATCCCGTTAGGCTCCATAGTTTGAGGTGTTTTATGATAGACCTGAATCATTAGATGTATTTATCATGCTTGATTTAGTAGGTATCAACTCTTGAATCATGTTTTTTTTATGAAAAAATATATTTTTATAAGTTGGGAAAATTTAATGCCTTTATATCCATTGAATTTTGGATCACCGAAAAAAAACTGTATACAAGTCTTATTTGGGCAATCTAAAAGTTGATTTTCACTAAAAAACAATATAAATCACATCTATGGTGTTAGTTATGAGAAAAAAAAATACTAAAAACTATGATTTTTGAAGAGGCCTAATGAAACCTAACGAGTAAAAAGGGCCTAAGGAGAACGTTAATCATATATATATATATATATATATATATATATATATATATATATATATATATATATATATATATATATATATATATATATATATATATATATATATATGTGCAGAGAGAGAGAGGAATGAGTGCCTGATGCTTTTTATGCCTAAAGCCTGCCTATCAGGCTTGGATAGGGGTTTTCAGAATGTTTTTCAAAAATCTGACCCTACCAATGTATTCTATATGATTGATTTGCTAGGAAATCACCTTGGGTTCATGTTTTTTTGAGAAAAAATGTTTTTTAAGCAATGAATATTTTTTTAAATTGTAAGCTGCTGATTTTTGAATCTTATAAAAACCTAACTTGGTGTTGGAATCATACGATCCAAAAGTAGATTCCCACAAAATCAAGCATGTAGATTTTAGAAAACATAGAAACCATCTTTCCTAAGCTCAGTAGACATGTGATAGGCACAAAAAGCATTAGGCACCTATCCATTACTCTCTCTCTCTCTCTCTCTCTCTCTCTATATATATATATATATATATATATATACACAAACACACGCATGACGTAAATTTTTTGTTTAATTCTAATATTTTTGTGAAATTCATCAACCATGGACAAATTGATGAACTTTTGGATGTTAAAAAGGGTTGGAGCTAAATCAAATGCATTTTTGGATTTGGACCTCGGTAAGAGATCCAACAATAAACATCATTTTTTTTGGTTGCTTGTTGTTTTGGTTTGGATCTTCGAAAGATCCAAATCCAAAACACTGTTTCTTCAGCTTTTATATATATATATATATATATATATATATATATATATATATATATATATATTTGTTGTGTATAGACATTTGTTACAAATTTTGTAAGACTGAGTACAAAATTCATATTGATCCATAAACCAAAATTACGAACCTGGTACACGTATGTTGAATACGCAAATCGCCACCTCAAGCGCCCAAATCGCAACAATGTAAATCCCTCAATAATTTAAGATATTATATCGATTTTTGTGAGATATTATTTTGTGTCTTAATATCGATTTGTAATATATTATGCTGAATTGTCGTATATCAATTTGTAAGATATTATGTATTTTCTAATGTCGATTTGTGAGATATTGTTTGGTTGTTAATATCGATTTGTAATATATTATGTTGAATTGTCATATATCGATTTGTAAGATTATATATGTTTTCTAGTGTCGATTTGTGAGACAGGATGTTTTTGTTAACTTCAATTTAAGTGTAGCACACAAATTCCACTAAACAAATCATTGTAATGATAAGCGTTCGAAAATAAAAATCAAACAAGCGTTTAACATTATGTAGCGTGAAAATGCCGACATAGACGTCATTATGTACATAATGATTGATAAAAGTATAAAACGATTTGCACAAACATTAACCGTGCAATTTTACCATGATTTGTACACATACATAGTGCGTTTTTTATTCAGACGTGGCCTACATAGACGTCATTGTGTAAATCATTATACCATTACGATTTACACAATGACGTCTGTCTTTTAGACAATGAGCTTTGTCTAATTGTACGACACATACTATCACGATTTACATAATGACGTATGAAGGCTACGTTCTATCGTGATTTGCTTTTACGGGCTATGTCTATGTCAACGATAATTTCTAATCGCTTTTACGGGTGATTGGGATTTAGGGTTTAGGTTTAAGGGTTTTGGATTTTACTTCAACGATACAAATCGCTAATACCGTTTGCGATTTTCATCGCTAATCCCTTTACAAGCCTTTGTACACCGCATACATCGCTAATCTCTTTTGCGACTTTCATTCACGTAGGGTGAGCATAACAACGATTTCTTAACAGTACACATATCTAATCGCTTATTGAATTTTCAATTTCGAAGGGCGAACATTACAAGCCTTTGTTCACTGCATACATCGCTAATCCCTTTTGCGATTTTCATTCACGTAGGGTGAGCATCACAATAATTTATGAGCAGTACACGTCTCTAATCACTTATTGGATTTTTATTGACGAATGACGAACATTACAAGTCTTTGTACACCACATACATCGCTAATCCCTTTTGCGATTTGTAAGATATTATGTGTTTTCGAGTATCAATTTGTAAGTCTTTGTTAATATTGATTTATAAGTCTTTGTTAATATCGATTTGCAAGCTATTATGTTGAATTTTTGTATATCGATTTGTAATATATTATGCTCAAATGATGTATATCGATGTGTAATATATTATGTATTTTCTAGTGTCGGTTTTTATGATATTTATAGTATGATTTCTATTATAGAATTACAAAAAAAAAAATTATAACATTACAACACAGAATTATTTATTTACAACAAAGAATTGTAGAATTACAACAAAGAATTATCGATTTACAACAAAGAATTATAGAACTACAACAAAGAATTATATAATGTTAAACATTACAACGATTTGTAAGATATGAAAGTTAAATGCTATAACTATTTTGAAGCTGAAGAATCCACACTCGATTCCTGTGTTACGTTGCTCGTTTTTGAATTGAACAGAGCTTGTAATGAAACAGAATAATATCAGACACTACATTAAGTTCAACAAGAAATGCTAACATCCTCCCAAAATTGTTACATACCAAATGACTTGTCATACTCATGTCATCGTTCCACTCAAACAGGTCAGGTGGATTGCATGTTCCAACATTGTAGTGCACGTCTGTATGGTATTGCTGCATGTTAGAAATTACACAAGTAAGATATTGATAGATTGCGCGTAATACAATTTACATGGAAAACAATATACTGTATTACATACATGTTCATGCAAAGGGCTTGGTTGCTTAGGGGTTGGTTGTTTCTTAGACATTTTCTTGCCAATAAATTTCAGTGCACCCTTTGTCCTCTGACGATTGCGATCAGAAGCAGGTTTCCTTTTGATACCCTTTGTTAGGTGAATATTTCCATCATAATCTACAACGTTTACTCCTGACTTATCGAAGATGATGTTTATGCTTCGGCGTAACTTCTCACAAGGGACATGAGAAGCGTGATTTTCACTCACGTTGTTCGATCCCGTTTTCTTAGATCGGTCTTCACGAGCTGCAACAGACTCATGGTAAATTAACTGCACTTTTTCAAGTAATTCCCTTGACACGTTTCTTATACATACATAGGCTTCTTCATTTTTCGATGCCAAATCTACAACATGCATAAGTGACCTACATAGTTGTTGGTAACGAGAGGCTATCTGGCACTTCTCATCAACACTAGATGGACTGACATTATTTGTCTCTAGCAGTTCAATCTTTGCTTGTCTCGTCTATCTTCGCATTATATATGACTCAGGTATTTCTTGTATCTTCTCTTGATTAAGTTCGTTTAATGCATGACGACATAAAATACCTTTGAATTCAAACATTTTGCACGTACATTCAACTGTTCTGTTATCAACATTGTACGTAATATATGTTTTTTGCCTTTTTGGATACTCTTTGCCATCCCATACAACATGGTATTTGTGCATATTCTCATATTGCATATGCCCTTCTATATTGTAATTCATGACCTACGTGCACGCAAAAATTATGTCTTCCTTGGTGCAATGCTGACGGTATTAGCTATTTCAGCAATTGCAGCATGCGCTTCAGTTACTTTACGATGTGACCTTAACATAGGAGTCATAAATGAAGCGGCTAATTCATGGTTATGATCAATTATTAAAGTATTAACTACATGTTTCTCATTCAGAAGTCTTCTTAACACCATTTTCGCTGGACAATCGCATCTTGAATCTGGTTTGTTCCTTGTTGGATTTCCACTTGACTTCTTCAAACCATGCTTGAAACAAACATATGCCTTTCTCACCATGACACCCGCCAAGTTTTAAGGCATAATCATTGTAAAATTTGTATGTAGCTTCCTCATTATTAAACTGCATTCCCTCTACGTGAACAGAGTCAAGTGTACTACCATGTAGACTTGAGGTGCCTGCACCTTTGTCAAGTGCACTGTCATGATCGTCTACCTCATTATCGATTTGCATTTTGTCTCATGGAATATTCAAGTCAAGAGTGAATCCAATGCCTGCACCCTTCTTATCATGTGCATCATTAGTGCACATATTCAATTCTTCAGATGCGTTGATAGTACAGATGCCCGTTGCTCCATGACTTCCCAATGATTGAGATACGCCGTCATATTCACTGCAACTAGCTGATATGCTCAATACTGTCATGTGCAAAATATCAATTTGCGTTAGCTAGCGCATACATTTACTATGATTTATTCAAGATGCATATAACAACGGCTACTGATTAGTTAATCATAATAGCTTACAAATCGATATTAACAAACAATACCATATCTAACAAATCGATACTCGAAAACACATAATATCTTATAAATCGATGTACAACAATTCAACATAATATATTATAAATCGATATTAACAAACAAAACAATATCTCACAAATCGATAATAGAAAACACATAATATCTTACAAATCAATATACAACAATTCAACATAATATATTACAAATCGATATTAACAAACAAAATAATATTTCATAAATCGACAATAGCAAACACATAATATCTTACAAATCGATATACGGTAATTTAACATAATATATTACAAATTGATATTAACAAACAAAATAATATCTCACAAATCGTCACTATAAAACACATAATAGCTTACAAATCGATATACGACATTTCAACATAATATTACAAATCGACATCAACAAACAAAATAACATTTTACAAATCGACACTAGAAAACCTATAATATCTTACAAATCGATATATGACAATTCAGCATAATATATTACAAACGAAACAATAACTTACAAATCGATATACATGTTACTACAACCGCAATTTGTGTTACATTGCATATACTGAGTGAATTAACGATACCGGATGTGGTAGAGGCCCTTGCTCGCATCTATAACCAAGCATTCTTGTCAACAGGTCTCAGCGTCTTCCAAATGTCTTCAAGTTTCCAACTGTTGAAACGATATAATCTATCTGCAATAACAAAACAACACCTTAATGACACTCACGATGACATACGTTCTTCAACAATAACATGATGACATGGAAAGGTTCTCACGACGCTTTAATGGCACTTGTTAGAATGTTTGTGTGTTATTGCTTTTTTCCATACTGCCTAACGAAAACAAAGAAGAAGAGAAAACTGTAAAAAAAGATGGCCGACAAATCTCCCTTTGACGCCCACCAATGATCAAGCCAGTCGTTCGATTTATAGTTATCTCCACGAGGTAGGAACGAACCAAGAAAAGTTTTTTATCTAACACAAGGCAGGAACGAGAAGGCGGCCATGTGTTGTAGCACAAGCTAAAATCAAAGGCGGAACGTGCAAATTTATATACGGAGAGCGGAAGAACATTTTTGTTCAATGCATATCTATCTTGCGGGAGGACATTTTTGTCAAAAACATATCCTTTTTTATATGTTATTTTATTATAAAGTCATAATAAGCAACATTAGCGTATGAATTATCATGGGTCCCAAAATATTCCTTCCTACACACAGGAATAGGCAAAATTGTGTTTGGGAGAGACCCTCTCCACTTTGGCACGTAACTTTTTTGGCAAATGCATCATTTGAATGGTTAAGCGTATTGGTCAATGTCAAGCCAAAAAAAATTGATACAACTCTCAACGGGCTGTGGGGAACATTTAAAATGATATCATCCTATCTGACAAAAAATTAGTACAACTCTCAACGGAGTGGGGGACACATTTAAAATGACATCCTCTTGTCTGTTTTTTTTTTTTATTATTTAAAGGCAAGGTGGGGGTTAAGCAGACCCCACCAGATATTTACAGTACCATTGGGTTTTGAGCCTGCAATGTCCAACCACAAGAATGACGTTCACTGACAGCTCTTACCCATCACGCGGAGCACCCTCTTGTCTGCTCTTGTTTTCATTAGTTCGAGGGAAAAAACTTCTCACGTTGAAAGGCCTTCAGTTTGTATTGTAAAACCTTTGAAACCCTCACTCACTCATCTGAGAGTAGAGCTTATATCGACAAGTGGCACTTCTTGGGGTTTTGAATTATGATTATTCTATGTCAGGTGAAAACCCATAGTAACCCTTAGCCAAGTACTGATTCTGTAGCAGTCTCATCCAGCATTTACAACCACAAAACCCATTCCACCCTAGAAATCTAGGTATTTAGTAGGACAATAAGCGGATGGCCCCACCAACAGAGTCTTCGCTTGCCTTGTATGAGCAGCTAGTGCACGTCGCCTTCTGTTGGGGCGGTGCAAGTTCGAATCCTTTAAAAAATAAAATAAATGTAAGGATGGCCCCAATTCCACCGCTAATTTTGTACACATAAAAGTAATAATGCAAAAAATGTAAAAGAAAATAAAATTGAATTTTAGTTGGTGGTTTCTTTGTGAATTTAAATATATTTTTAGATCTTAGAATCCTTAATTATCTCCATAGAATTTATAAGTTATCCGATATTTGATTTCTAAAAATGATATTTATAAAAAATATTTAAATGGAGATGGAAGTTGGGTGCTTTTTAAATATGAAAATTGCTGGGAAAGGGCCCCAACAAATTACAGAAATCTCAGGTTGCATACCTGAGAAATGTCCCAGCTATCCGGTAAATCATACCAATAAAACTCATCTCTATTCTGCAAAGGATAAAAAAGCAGAAGACCAGTGGGTGGACAAACTGAACCTTCACCTAAAACCAAATTATTCACAACTCTGAGAAAAGGATATCTCTGCATATCTAATCTCCTTCTCCCTTCCACTACACTCCTAAACCAACTCATCCATGAGTCATTAGAGGCTTGCACTAAGATCCTTGAATCCTCAATCTGAATATTTTCCAACATCCTGTTCAAAGCTAAATTTTCAGGAAAAATGCAATCACTTCTATCCACAAATGTATGGAACACCTGTTTCCAGCAGACATGCAACCATTCAAATTGAAAAGAACATGAAAACCACCATTGTGTAGGACAAGAGGATTCCACAAATGACTCTCAAACCCAATGTTCCCCCAAACCCATTTCATATCTGACCCAAGCCCAAACATGTTTACTCAAACCTTTTTTATATACAACTTAAATCCAAACCTGAGCCTGTCTCAATCCTGAAATTCAAACCAACCTTAACCTGAACCTAATGTATACCAGTTATGATAGATTTAAAAATAATTATCATAAGTATATAAGTATTGCATGTACAAATTTTTGGGAAATATAACTTATCAGATGTGTGAAGGATCACAAAATAAGGCCATTTGTCACTCGTCCGATATTAGGGGTGCACATAGATAGGACATAATCAAATATTTAATCTGAGTCCAGCACATTGTTCTTATATTCTGATTTGAAATATATAAATATTTATTTTATGAAAAATAATTATATTGTCCTTGTAAGATGACACATTTCCTAAAATACTTAGAAATTTGATAAAATCTCACATATCCAAAATTGTCGATTATTCAATTTTTAAGGATATTTTTGCTATCCGCACATGCGAACCTGCTGAGGTTTGCGTTATTAATAGGCATGTTGTAGGAAGTTCACAACCCTTAAATAAAAAAAAGATTTTACAACTTCGTGAATATAACCTATGAACCTTCTTCAAATAAATACTTCTTGAGGCGATCTGTAAATATCTATTGATACTCGCAAATATCAGTTGTGAATGTCCCTAACTTTTGCACTATAATGAAACCTCTGCAAATATAGTACGACCTTCACAAATATAGTACGACGTTCGTGGATATAACTTGCGAAGATCCTTTAATTAATACTCTTTAAGGAGGTCCGCAAATGTCAACACACATTCACAAATACTTATTTTTGAATCTTTCCAACTTATTTTTCTATTAGATCTAATATTTTCATGTATATTATGGATTCAAAGTCAAACTTGACTGATTAGATTCAATTCATATTTGAATTCATATTTGTAAATATTAATTTGGATTTAGGTTTATCATGATCCATTTTGAATTAATATATGTAAATTAACCAATAAATATGTATTTAGCCAGAGAGAGAGAGGGGGGGGGGCAGAAATTAAATTAATGAAAAAAACTATCATTGATGCTAAAAAAATACCAAATTTGATTTTTTTTTACTAAAATACTAAAAAAAGGATATTTCCAGCATTATTTTAGCACCAAAAAAGGTTTCTTTTGCATTATTTTAGCACCATTGGTACTATATATACATTAGCGCTAGTAAATGTATTACTAGCAGTAGGGGTGGCAATTGGGTCGGGTTGGTAGGTCGACCCGATGGGTTGGCGGGTCAGCATACCTCAACCTGAACCTGACCCATTTATTAAACGGGTCGGTTGTGGCAAACACGAACCCGACCCATTTATTAAATGGGTAACCTGACACCCCCCCCCCCCCCACAACCCGTTTAATAAATAGGTTGGGTCGGGTAAACGGGTTGGTGGGTTAGCGGGCGGGTTGGCGGGGCGGGTTGGCATACCCCTAACACGAACCCGACCCGTTTAATAAACGGGTTAGGTGGGTCAACCCGTTTATTAAACGAGTTAGTTTAAGCCCAACCCGAACCCACCTAAGAGGCGGGTTGGCGGGTCGTGTCAGGTTTTGCCACCCCTAGCTAGCAGCACTTTTACTGTCACTGGCGTTGTTTCTTGTAGTAAAGATAAGGAAAACATACACTACTAAGTTTCAACAAAGCTAAAAAGTTAATGTTGGCTATTGCAGGCCAGCTCCTGTAAAGGATGTCCATGCTGGACACCATTGTGAAAGAATTGATAAATAGCCGTCGGATCAGGGATGACACAATGACCAACAGTTCGGTGCCCCAATAATATGGGGAGCGGGTTCCAGGGAACGGGTGTCACCATAATACCGAGAACGGGTTCCAGGGAACGGGTGTCACCATAATACCGAGAACGGGTTCCAGGGAACGGGTATACGCCATGGCTATATGTCATGGTGCCAGCTTACCACATGTAAAGTCCTATGAGAGTAGGAAAAATAAAGAATGCCTCCCCATTTTGCCCTTTTTTGTTTAAAAAGAAACTCGATTTTTTTTTAAGGTAAGCTTGGGTCGAGAGAGAAAAATATTCTCTCACATTCAGCTCAACCAGCCGAACTGATTTTCTGTCGGCTGGTATTCCGGCAGTAACCTGTAGGGAACCCCGGTTGCTGCCAGAATACCGGCTGGTAGGGAACCAGTCCGTCCGGTTCAGCTGAATCAAGAGAGAGAGAGAGTGTGCTTTCTTGAAATCACTCATTTTTTTAAAAAAAGGGCAAAATGGAGATGCATTCTCTTCGTTTTCTTAATTCTCAAAAACTTTAGAGAGATAGCATATGCCATGACATCAGAGACGTACCTGTGTTTTATGGGGCCTGAGGCAGAGGGAAAAAATGGGCCCCCTATTAATAGTAGAAGTTTGAGGGCAGCACCTTCAATTTTTTTTAAAGAATCAAAATAACAATAAAATTTGCATTCACATTAAACAAATATAATATTTCAAATATTTATATTATATTAAATAAAAATGTATAAAATATTTATATAAACTACCTAAACAATACTCGTCTGATTGTTTTAGAGGCAAAAATAGTTATCAAATCAGTTTAATCAAGTTGTTCAACATTAATTAACAGAGATTAACTAATACAAATATTTATATTATTTTTAGATTTAACTAACAATAACATCAATTAACAGAAATTCACTAACAATAATTAATAATAATTAACTAACAAAAATTAACTGCTAACAAAAATTAGAAATCAGAAATTACAGTGAAACAAGAAAGTCAAGAGAATATGACACAACCTGATAGTATCATCATTCAAATAACAATAAGATTTATATTTTTACTAAACAAATATGAAATTCTAAATATTTATATTATATCAAATAACAATATATAAAATATTTATATAAACTACTTAAACACTACTCTTTTAGTTGTTTTAGATGCAAAAATATTTATCAAATTAGTATAATCAAGTTGTTCAACCATTTCTTTCTCAATTGACAACATAGCCAATCTATTCAATTTGTCCTGAGACATGGTTGATCTAAGATAATTCTTGATTAACTTCAATTTTGAGAAACTTCTTTCTGCTGATGCAACAGTAACTGGTATTGTTAGCAAAATCTTATAAGCAATATAAGCATTTGGGAATAAACCGTTCAGTTTTGCCAAATAACGTAGTACATCAATTGTCGTTCTTTCAGTGGTTAAATAACACCTCAGGGTCATTAACTCTGTAGATAAATCATAACCATCAATATCTGAATGCCCATCATGACTTAAAAATTTCTCAAGTTTCTCACAATACTTCTTTAAGCTATTTAAGGGATTGGCTTCAGTCTTCAACTTCTCTAAATTTAATAAAAATCTAAAAGTCTCTTCATATTGTTTAATTTTTTCAAACCGGAGTTGAAGGGAAGATCGAGCTTAATCAATTATAAACATAAAATATTCTACTCTAAAAGATTCTTCACTTGATAGTGTTACATCGTCACTGCCACTTTCATCAAACTGTTTCTTTCTTTGGGTTATGCGTTTTTCTCGAATATTAGGTTCAAACCCCATGTCACTTGCTAGTTTCTTAGCTTCATCCATGGCACTAAAAAATCCACATTCTCTATACTCATCAAGAAATACAATAAGTCCTTATAAGAGGTTGACTGCAATGCCAATATCCATACTTGATGACATTATTAATTGCATATAACAATTTATACCAAATCACCATTCCAAGTAAGAACTCAAAATTCTCCAAATCAAAAATTGCTAAGGTCTCTGCCTCACCCTTTGTTTTGGAATCTTCACTTTTTTCAGCCAATTTAAGTAAACATCTCTTATTTGTGTAGTTTGATCTTTTACACTCTCAACACGACTTTCCCACCGTGTTTGTGACAATGGCTTCAGAGTCAGACCGGGTACCATATCTTTAAAAAAATTTCATCTCTTTGGAGAAGAAGAAAACAATGTGTAGATGTGTCTACTCCAAAGAATGATTTAGCTTTAGGACAACATTCCACCATATCCACAATCATCAAATTAAGACCATGACAACCACATGGAGTGTAGAAAGCTCTAAGATTCATTTCAAGTATTCTTTTTTGGACACCTTTGTGTCTTCCACTCATGTTAGTGCCATTGTCATACCCTTGCCCTCTTATATCATCAATATCAAGCCCAAGTGTAGTTAGCATATTTTTCAATTCAGTTGACAATCCAAGTCTTGATGTATCATCCACCTTCAAAAATTCAATCCAATATTCTTCTATTTTCGGCGTGTCTATTGAATCATCAACACATCGTAGTACTAGAGACATTTGTTCTTCATGACTCGTGTCAGAAGTACAATCAAGAATTACTGAAAAATATTTTGCATGTTTAACTTTCGCAATGATTGCACTTCTCACTTCGATGGCTAATGTCAAAATTAACTCATTTTGAATTTTGGATCCAAGGTATGTATACTGAATTTCTTGTGCTTGAGCACGTCGAACATGCTCCTCCATTACTGGATCAAATTCAGCAACCATTTCTATCATTTGCAAAAATAGGCCATTATTCTCACCATAGAGTTTCTCATTATCTCCTCGATATGCTAAAGTGTTTTTGGCAAGTCTTTTCACAATAGAGATTATTCTTGTCAAAACTTGTCTCCAATGCTGCCTCTCTTTGTTGATTTGAACTTGCACACTCTGATCAATTGTTTGGTTTGTTTTGAGTCTCTTTTCTAAATCAATCCAAGAAAACATGCATTCATATGATCTCTACTAGCTTCATGATTTCTAAGACTTCTATGCATATTATGTCAATCGTTGTATCCATGATTGCCCGATTCTGCTAATCATTTGTGGTGTTTTGAACAACTTGCAACAGAAGCAAAATATTTCATCTAAAGAGATAGAATATATTAGCCATCTTCTATCAGATGTCTGCCCATTTGTAAGTACACGTGTATAATGTGATGAATCAAAATGCCTATTGTTTCTATCTTTAGGAAACAAGATGTCATCCACTCTTTTTTGACCCATTTCTACTAAAAAATCTCAGAGTTTCATATCAATCTTATTCCAATTTGCACAATCCTCTAAATTTGTAGTTGAATCTTCAGTTTCTTTAATCTCTTCAGTTCGAGTTCCATTTTCAGTTTCTTGAAACAAGATGTCATTCACTTCCTCATTTTCATTCAGATCCATGAATTCATGGGCTTCTTCATTTTCATTCTGATCCACGGTTTCATGGGCTTCCTCATTTGGTTTTACAGTTCTATTAAAATATTTGTTGATAGCTCCGGTTTGACTTTGAATTAATATTGCTTCTCTTTCTCTTCTTTTTCTCTTTTGAGCACTAGATTTATGCTTAGGCGACATTATTTGTTGCTTATAATTAACAAATCACAAATAAAAAATACCTATAATTAACAAATCACAAATTAGAAATTAGAATTTAACAAAAATACCTATAATTAACTAACATCAATTAATAGAAATACATATAATTAATAAATCATAAATTAAAAATAAATAATTAAAAAATACCTATATTTAACTAACAATAATGAACTAATATCAATTAACAAAAAATAATAATAGAAATACCTATAATTAACAAATCACAAATCAGAAATAAAAAATAAGAATTACCTATAATCGATTAAAAGAAACAAATCACAAATAAAAAATTAACAAAATGACCTATAATCAATTAACAGAAACAAATCACAAATAAAAAATTAACAGAAATACATATAATCATTTAACAGAAATTAACTGACATTAATTAATAGAAATTAATAACAAATAAAAAATTAACGAAAGGTCCAAAGGTCCAAAAGTCAAAAGAACTTAGCAAACTCCAAATCCAAAGGTGGGAAACTTTCTTACCAAAGCTTATGTTTTTTTCAAATGGATTTCTTCCTGGAATCTAAGCCACCAAAGCAAGATGAGGATCAAAAACAGAGGAACTCTGAGATCAGAGAGAGTAAAAGGCGATGAATTTCTGGAAAGAATCAAATCAGAGAGTTAAAACAAAAAGAACCCCAAAGAAGCAATAATTTTAACAACTTCAATCACTTTCATATAAACCTAACATGGCAATTGAATAAAATTTCAGAACTTATCTGCAAAATGTCAGACTTATGAAAAAAATAGACAACTAAGCACATATCTCAGAGAGTCAGAGAGTTTAAACAGGAAAGAAACATCCGAACATGAAAGAATTGGAAATGTTGATTTCAGAACATGGAAGAATTATAAATGCTAATTTCAAAACTTTAACAAAGTGCAGAGAATTGAAAATGATAATTGGAAATGCTAATTTTAGAACATGGAAGAATTATAAATGCTAATTTCAGAACTTTAACAATATGTAGAGTAATCCAAGTTATGGCAGTAGGAAAAATATTAGAAAAGAAACTTGATTGTGGAATCCCTTATGTAGAATCACAACTCCAATGCTCTGAAAGAGTTGTCATCGGAGTAGAGAATATGGAAGTGCGGGATATTCAATATGCAGGTTGCAAGACAGCAAGAGGCAGCTGGGCCTAGCACTGGCAACTGCTATCAGCAAAGAGAGCGAACACACTATTTTGAGGAGAGAAGGCTCAAGTGGGACTGTGATTCTGTGAATGTATTAGAAAATGTTCAATTCCAAATCTCCACCAGACCAGATGGAATGACGAATCTAGAAAAAGAAACAAATGAAGATTTTGGGAGATACCTGAGTCGATCTAGCGACCTCTACTGCCACTACTCTGGTAAGAAATCGAGCAAGAAAGAAGTTCTAAATTTTAGATCAAATCCAGACGGCACCAGAAGCCGAAACTCCGATGTCAATTTTGATCGGGTGAGCTCTGAATCGGTGTGGAGTTGGTCGAATCTGAATTAGATTGAAGAAGAAGAGAGGCTAGCGCTGAAGAATAAGATTGAAGAAGAAGAGAGGCCAGCGCAGGGGTTTTAGATTGAAGAAGACGAGAGGGTGCAAGGGTTTTAGATTGAAGAAGACGAGGGGGCACATGAGTTTTTAATGTTTAATCGAATCCGGGTCGGGTAAAGGATCCGGGTCTAATCCTTTACCCGAACCTTTTCTAAACAAATGGAGAGCTCGAGCCTTAAAAATGGGCCCCTAAATTTTTTTAAGCCCAGAGCCTTGAGGCCCAAGCCTCATTGGCCTCTTTATAAGTCAGACTCTGCATGACATATACACGCCCTCGGGACCGCTCTCCCATGATATGGTGGTACGAAACCACCATATATTTGCCCATATATATATATGCCTTTTTTTGGTTATTACAATTTAAGTGCTTGTTAATTTTTTACTTGGCCCATCATGGGCCCACCCAATATCATTAATACATGGACAACTCGTACAAGTATCAGATGCAATCATGCAAATGTGCAAACCTTTTGAAAATAATACACAAGGGATACACGTGTCCTATCGTGCTTCCTAAACAGAGTAAGTGAATACCGCAACCCTCTGACACCGGATTCACCTAATGTGATGGTAGTTGAGTTGGCCATGTCTTATGAAATGACAATAAGGACTCATCCTTATGTGATTAAAAATGAAGATTTCGTCTTCTTCTTTTTCCTTCTTAAAAAAAAAAGATAATATGTCGGGTGGATTAAAAAAGCTAGATGGGTAAACTTAATAACAAAACAAGTAGGTTTTATACATAAATAGGTGATTAACCTAATAAATCGAGGGGATACATCTACATGGAGAGGTTCAATTGCACACACACTAAGGGTGTGGGGTTAGAGAGAGACTGTCTAACCCATGGAAGGTACAAAATCTACAACCAATGATGTGGGGCGACTCTCTTTCTTTAATTAAGATAATGATGTTTCAACATTTAAATGTGGTTTTTTGAAAACATTAAAAAAAGCAACAGCTCACAATGCATCTAAAATTTTACAATACAGAGGATTGTAGAATGTTGATTTTACATTTATGAAAATCACCTTCATGTAAAAAAATCATAATCTAAAAATGTTTTTTCTAAATGAATGACATAAATTTAATATCTAGAGTTCAACTGACGAAACAGTCAATAGTTGGTGAAGGAAAGCAGTCCAATCATCACTGGTATACACACACACACACACACTCTCTCTCTCTCTCTATATATATATATAGAGAGAGAAATTGGTAGCTGCTCACACTTTAGGTGCAAAATGAAACGTGTTAAATGAGTTTCGACCCCATAAATGTGTCGGGCATGGTTGATTGATGAGAAATCCACACCTGGATCATGTGTTTTTGATGAAAAAATGATATTTGGAACTTCGAAAATTTACAAAGATTTTAGACCGTTGATTTTTTGAACCATATAAAAACCCACCCATGTGTGGTAATCAAACGTTTCAAGAGATGATCCTTACAAAATCAAGTTTCATAGATCACATCTGTACCATCAAAACTTAAAAATAAAATAAAAAAGCTGAAAAACTTATTTAGCACATTCATTTCGCACATAACCAACAACTCTCTCTCTCTCTCTCTATATATATATATATATATATATATATATATATATATATATAGATAGATAGATAGGTAATTCAAGTTGGAATAGTAGTGTTTTGACGCAGTTATCATTTGATATATATAAATGTTAAAAAACAACTTCTAACCACTCATTGTAGTGTCAATTTCTTCCCCATTTTATAACAAAGGAATTTGGGTGCTGGGTCCAAAGAGATAGCTGGATGGTTAGGTCACACTATCATAGCTGAGGGACCTTTGGTTCGAATTCGCAGCTTGCTTGTCAAAAAAAAAGGATTTTTGGTGCAATGTAGGAATGTTGACACTGGTTTATTGATTTAAATCCTTTTCTTTGGGAATTTTTTCAAAAAACACAGCTGAAGTTTGGGCATTAATTAAAAACACCCCTACTTTTTTTTTAAAGCATCTAAATATTTGCATCATTGATAAAAAAACAAACTTTCATCCATTTAACCTAGGTTATCACTAATCCAAGATGAGTTAAGAGAGTTAATTTACTAGTTAACCCTTTAATCACTTCTTTTCTCTTTTTAGGTGCATTTTAAAAAATGATGTTGACGGTAAGACGATAATTTCACATCACATTTAACAGCAAACTTGACGATAGTAAACTTCTGGATTTTTTTCATTAACCATGATATTTTTTAAGTGCATCTTTAAAATTTTACAAAACATAGGTGCCTCTTTGATTAATGCTTAAACTTTAAGTGCTTTTTTGAAATTTTTCCTATTCGTTTCAAGAATTGAACTCTTTTTTTATTCCATACGTTGAGTTCTTTCATGCCTCTATTATAGATCAAAACTTTTTTTTTTGAAGAAGTCAATATAATAACATATTAAATAATTTCTCTTGTTAAAATTTCTAAAGTTTAGTCGCCTTCTTTTTTTAATTTGCATCCTCATTTAGGGAGGTTGGTTTTAGGCTTTTAGCTAGTATATTTTTTTAAAGGCAAGCTGGGGTCAGGCAGACCCTTACCAGTTATACAACAGTACCAATGGGATTTTAACTTGCAACGTCCCAACACAAGGTGACATGCACTAGCTGCTCCTAGCAGACAAGTGGAGCCCCCATTAGTAGCTTTTAGCTAGTATATATAGATGAGATGATGCTGAAAGAGGATATGGCAGCTAGAACTACAGGTGTCAACGGGTCAGCCCGACCCTAACCAAATCGGTTTGGGTATGGTGATAAATAAGAAGACCCAAGTCCGGACCCGAATGTCCGATTAATACATGGACCCGAGTATAGTTTATGAAATTTTATACCAAACTCGAACCCGACCCGAGTTCCGATTAAGACCCAAAATTTGTCAATGTAAAAATGCTAAAAAATATGGTTTTACCAGGTATAATCTGGGTCTGGTTCATGTTGTTCTTATTGGGTTCGGGTGTAACGCCCATCCTACTTGGCTGGATTTTTTTACTTTATAAGGTTTCTAAAACACTTAGGAAACTAGCTTAAGAAAAGTCAAAGATAATTAAAAAGTTATCTAATCCACGTAGTCTAACTAATTAAGGAATTAAACATAACGATATAAAACTTGGACTCTTAGGTGGGATGCTCCCTAAGTGGGCCCACCTACATAGGAGGAAGTCCACCCATATGTAAAGGAGTTTCATAGAAGGTAGGACGTTCCTACCTATTTATTTAAATAAAAAATTAAATTAAATAAATTAAGTAATTATCTATATATGTATCTTAAAAGGGGTTGGAAGTTCCAAATGGATGGGATTTCTCAATCCAACTGAAATTCCATCAAGAGAGTTGGGTTACCTAATGGGTTTGGAAACCCAAGAGGAATCCTATAAGAGGAGCCATTCATGCCCCCCCCCCCCTCACGCCCCTCTTATTTTTCATATTCTCTCTACCTCTCTCTCTCTCTTATTCTTTCTTCTCCAAAACCCATGCCCCATTAGAGAAGCTGTGGAGGTCTGGTGTGACTTCCATTAGAGGTGCACACATAAGAAGAGGATACACAACGAAGAGAAGAGGCTCTTCACGATTGTGGAATCTCATTTCGGTGTTTAGATTTATGTTTTTCGACTTTTCAAGGTAGGAACATGTATTCAAGCTTGTGTACATTATATTAAGTTGCATATGCATGTTGTGGATAGTCCACATTTGCTTAGCAATATATGTATATCAACAAATCATATTGATGGGGCTGGTATGATAGGCTTCTTGATAGAACTTTTTTTTTTCAGAAATCAATTTGAGAAAATCAGTTTTGGAGAAAATCGAGTATCTTCATTGGTTTTAAATTCAAATGGAATGGGGTGTCATGTGAACCAATCATTTGGATCCTGGGACATTCATTTGATTATTTAAATTTTAAATCTTAAGACTGAATTTATGAATGATCTATATTTTTATGATGAACCATTTAACGTTAATTTTATTTAATTTATGGTTGAATATGATGCATTCAAATACCTGTAACCCGTCCAAAGTTGTTAACCAAAAAGAAAAATATTATTTTCACTATGTTTTCAAAATTATTTGATAAAAGGGTTTTGTCAATTGGATGTCTTTTTTCTAACTCTGTTCTAAGAAGCTATTAAACGCTGGTATTTGCTAAGTTGACTCCTTAGAGTTTAATTCAGCTAAGATAATGTCATTAATGAGACATCGCATTAAAATAAAAACAAAATCTCATATTTTTTGTGTTAAATTACAGTCTTGGTATCAGAACTCATGGATTAAATTATTTGTTCATGACCCGTCCAGCAACCTAGTATCGCTCTGTAAGTATATTCTGATTAAAATTGTCTCATTTTGATATTGGTATTTAAATATGGTATAAAAAATTGTTATATATAAATTGAGAACCTAAAAACAAAGATGTTAGGTACATTACACAATAGACTTACTAATAACACATATATCTAAAACTAAATTATAGATGGCACATTGTGAAAATGCAAATGTGAACACCACAGATGATTGGTAGACAGAGAGGGGTTTTGTCATGAATGCCCTCAATAAACTAGACCAGGCAATGAACTTACACGTTCAGAACCAGAATGAGCAGGTAGCACCAGTAGGTGCGAATCATAATCTCAGTCCAGTTACGTATGAGAAATTCTTGAAGCTGGACCCACCCACATACTCGGAGAAAGCTGACCCTGAGGTTGATGAGAGCTTGCTCGAGGAGATCGAGCGCGCCTTTTGAGTTTTGCTAATGCCTGAGGACCGATAAACATATTTTGGTACTTACTGAATGAAGGAAGATGCCCGAAAGTGGTGGAACACAATTCGAGAAGCTTGGTTTGCTAGGGCAAGACAGATCCCATGGAAAGATTTTTGAGAGGTTTTTTTTGTTGTATACTTCTCTCAGCATGCCTAGGACCAAAAGCAATAAGAGTTTTTAGAGATCACGCAAGAGAGCATGAGTTTGGTGGACTACACCACCAAACTTTGGAGCCTAAAGTGTTACTACCCGAACCTTTTTACCAACGATAAGGCTAGGGCTACCAAGTTCATTCAAGGGCTGAAGGACAAACTGAGATACTAGGTGATGACTAGCAGACCATCGACATTCACGGATGTGATAGAGGCGGCTACCACTCGGTTTGAAGAGTGGGAGAAATCAAAGAAAGATCAATCCAAGAAGCTAATTGGCAACAGTGTGACCCGCAAGCAACACTTTTCTAGTAGAAAGAAGTTTACCCCTCCTGGCAAGAAGCAAAAGCAGAAGCATATAAGAAATAAACAACAGTAGCATAAGCTGACCCAGAGGTGATCTAAGTGCATCTATTTTCACAGTGGACCAAAGTGCCCTCGTGAGATTGGAACATGTCACTACTGTGGGAAGACAGGTCACTATGTCAAAGACTGCTATAAGAAGCAGGCATATGAGAATAGGTAAGTTACAGGGAGAGGTCAACTCCAACGACGATAATAACTATAGCAGCATAATAGGGTAGCCGACCGTGTGTATGCTACCACAACAGATCATCTATAGAGAGGCAACCTGATCCAAGCTATAGTATTTGTGGCGAGACAAGCTACTTTTGTGTTATTTGACTGTGGGGCAACTCATTCTTTTATTTTTGTGGTTTTTGCTAAACAATTGGGATTGCATATAGAACCACTAAACTATGCCCTGGATGTATGCAACCCACTTGGAGATAATTCACTATGTGTGACATATATGCTAGATGTAATCATAGAGTTGCAGGGGTAGGTCCTACCTGCCAATTTGGTCCTACTTAATATGATAGAGTATGATGTCATATTAGGCATAGACAGGTTATATGAACATTACACTAGTGTTCTATTTCAAAAAGAGAATTTCGTATTGTCTAGATTAGGTATCCCAAAGATGGAATTTAGGATCTCTAGACCCATCTTCAAAGTCTGCATCATCTTAGTGTTGAGCGTTGAAAGCTCAAAGGTGCTTGAGGAAAGGGTAAATTGTGTTTCTAGTCAGCGTAATCGCGAATGAGCCTATGACTCAAACTATTAAGGGGCTGAAAAAAGTCAGTGAATATCCTGATCTTTTCCCAGAGAAGCTGTCGAGACTTTTGTCACACAAAGAGGTGGAATTCAGTATTGGCTTGATGCCTGGAACTACATCGATTTTCAAGGCACCATACTGCATGGCGCCACTAGAACTGGAGGAGCTTAAGAGGTAGTTACAAAAGTTGATGAAATGGGGGTTTATATGACTAAGTACCGATTTTGTTTGTAAAGAAGAAGGATTATTCGATAAGGTTGTACATCGATTACAAAATGTTCAACCAGGTCACCATTAAAAAATAAATATCCATTGCTTCATATTGAAGACATGTTTAACTAGTTGCATAAAGCAAAGGTATTTTCAAAGATCGATCTCCGATCTGGCCACCACTAGCTTCGGGTTAACGATGATGATACAACATTCAGGATGAGGTATAGACATTATGAATTCATGGTGATGCCTTTCAAGCTCACAAATGCCTCAACTATATTCATGGACTTGATGAATCAGGTTTTTTGTCTCTACCTAGAATCCTTTATGATTGTCTTTATAAACAATATTTTAGTATATTTAAAGAGCAGAGAACAACATCGAGACCACTTGAGGACAGTGTTGGGAGCACTAAAAAAGCATCAACTTTATGCTAGGTTCTCTAAGTGTGAGTTATGGCTTAAGAAGATTATGTTCTTAGGCTGTGTGATCTTAAATGATGGCATTTTCGTAGACCCTGCTAAGGTAAGAAGTCTTTTCCACCAAATTTTTTGAGAAATAAATATGAAAAATCATATTTTGTTGAACTCTAATAAGCAAATCTTAGATAATTTAAAAGGCAGATACAATATTGAATTGGGAGCAGCAAAAAAATATCAATGATATTATGAGCTTCCTTGGGTTGATAGGCTACTAGAGACTGTTTATCGAGGAATTTTCATATATAGCTTTGTCTATGACCAAGGTCCTACAGAAGGGAGCCAAGTTTGAGTAGATCAACAAGTATGAGGAGAGCTTTCAGGCTCTAAAGAAGAAGCTCACGAGGGCTCCAATATTAACTTTGCCATCTTGCAGTGGTGGATTTGTGGTTTATATAGATGGCTCATGTACAGGTCTGGGATGTATCTTGATGCAACATGATAAGGTTATAGCCTACGCATCTCGACAGTTGAAGACCTATGAGAGAAACTATCTTACGCATGATCTAGAGTTGGTTGTCATTGTGTTTGCACTGAAGATATGACATCATTATCTATATGGAGAGCAATTCAAGGTATTCACAGATTATAAGAGTCTGAAATACATATTCTCTCAGAAAGAGCTGAACATGAGGAAATGACGATGGTTGAAATTTATCAAAAACTATGAGTTTATCATCTCATACCATCTGGAGAAGGCCAACATCATGGAAGATGCTCTTAGTCGAAAGGCTGGTAGTACTTCAACCAGTTTGTTGGAAAGAGGGTGGAAACTATTAGAAGACTTTGTTGATTAAAAGCCCTTTTATGATGATTTTTGAGCTATTTGATTATCCAATTTAACGATGCAGCTAGAGTTCATAGCTTGAATCATCGAGGCACAAAAGAAAGATTTTTAGTGTAATAAACTGAAGACACTCCCTTAGCAAGAGCACATCTCTTTTAGACAAAAAGAGATGAGAGTTTGTGGATGAAAAAGAGGATCTAGGTACCGAATGACTCCAAACTGCAGAAAGAGCTATTGAAAGAGGCTCACAAATCTAAGTATACCATTTATCCGGGTAGTACAAAAATGTATAAGAACCTATAATAAAAGTATTTGTGGAATAGAATGAAATAGGAGATCTCAAGGTAAGTTGTGCCTACTAGGTTTTTGGATGTTTTTATGGTATCTCAGAGATTTATATAATATTACCTATTGACTTAAATTTCCAGGTATGTCTCGAGATGTTTGATCTGTCAATAGGTCAATATCGAGCATCAGATACCTGGTAGAATGATGCAACATATAAAGATCCCACTGTGAAAATGGGTGAAAATCATAATAAGTTTTATAGTAGGTGTACCCAAGACCCGATGACAACATGATGTGATTTGAGTGATCATCGATAGACTCACCAAATAGGCATACTTCCTACCCATTCGAATCAACCAATCATTGGAGAATTTGGCGGAGTTGTATATCTGGGAGTTGTATGAGGTACCAGTCTCAATCATATCTAACAGAGATCATCACTTTACCTCATGATTTTGGAGACAGTTGTAGAAGGTCTTGGGTATGAAGCTGAAGTTCAGTACGATTTTTCATCTCCAAACGGAAGGACAATCAGATTGGAGTATATAGAATCTCGAGGACATGTTGTGAGTTTGTATCCTCAATTGGAAGGGTGATTAGAACATACATGTAGCATTGGTCAAATTCACTTACAACAACTACCATGATAGTATTGGGATGACACCCTATGAGGCTCTTTTTGAACAACCTTATCGATCTCTGATTTATTGAGATGAGGTTGGTGAATAAAAAGTAGAATCACCAATCATACTGCAACACTATACTCAATAAGTGCAAATGATTCGAGACAAGTTGCATATAGCTTAGAGTCGGCAGAAGAGCTACACAAACCAGCAACGCATAAAACTCATTTTTGTCATGAGAGACTTCGCCTTTGTCAGAATATCTCCTACCAAGAGTGTGTTTCAGTTCAGTAAGAAGGAAGGTGCATCACATGTACATCAGACCGTTTGAGATATTGAAGCGTATTGGCGGATCAACATACCGAGTAGTGTTACCTTTGTAGTATTCACAGATATATAATGTCTTTCATGTATTCATGCTAAAAAAATATGACTATGATCTATCTCATGTGATACAGTACGATGATGTGGATGTCTGACCATGGAGGAAAAGCCATTGGAGATAGTGGACCGGAAGGAGCAAGTGTTGAGGACTAAGTCTTCTTATCAAGGTGTGATGGCAACACCATGGCATTAAGGAATGTGAATGAAAACCCGATGCGAGTATGCGAGAGAGAATTTCGAGGACAAAATTCTTTTAAGGGGGAAAGGATGTAATACGTACAATTTTTTTTATAATTATTAAATCAATAAAATAAAATTTTATATCTAAATTATGGATTAGAGATAATTTAAATATGAATTTAGTGTGCATGTCAATCATGAGTGAAATTGGTTTTTTATTGAATTTAATTAAAATTAATTTAACAAAAATGAAAATTTTAAAATAATTTAGATTGAATTTAATGTGAATTTGAAATTGGATTTAATTGAAATATAGATTTGAATTTCGATCAAATTAAGTGTCAATTAGGATCCAACATATGAATTTGGATCTGAAATGGATTTAGAAGGAAGGTGGATTTGGATTTAGAAATGTGGATTAGATCCAAATTAAATTTGAGTTAATTAATTAATTATTTAATTAGAAAGGATATCTCAAGAGAGTGGGATGTCCCCCCTTGTGGGTCCATCCTACTTGGCTGAATTTTTTCACTATATAAGGTTTCTAAAACACCTAAGAAACAACCTTGAGAAAAGTCAAAGATAATTAAGAAGTTACCTAAGACATGTAATCAAACTAATTAAAGAATTAGACATAACTATATATAAATTGGACTCTTAGGTGGGATGCCCCTTAGGTGGGCCCACCTACATAAGAGGGAGTCCATATGGGATAGACTCCACCCATATGTAAAGGAGTTTCATAAAAGGTGTGATGTCCCCACCTATCTATTTAAATAAAAAATTAAATTAAATAAATTAGGTAATTATCTATATGTGTATTTGAAGGGGGGTTGGAAGTTCCAAATAGATGGGATTTCCCAATCTGGCTAGAATTTCTATCAAGAAAGTTGAGTTACCTAATGAGTTTGGAAACTCAAGGGAAACCCTATAAGAGGAGGCATTCACCATCCCTCCTCTTTTCCTTATTCTCTCTCTATCTCTATCTCTTTTATTCTTTCTTCTTCTCGAAAACCCATGCCCCATTAGAGGAGCTCTAGTGTGACTTCCATTAGATGTGCACACATAAGAAGAGGGTTTGCAATGAAGAGAAGAGGCAGTTCACAGTTGCAGAATCTCATTTCAGTATTTGGATTCGTGTTTTTTAGCTTTTCAAGGTAGGTACACGTATTCGAGCTTGTATACATTATATTAGGTTGTATGTGCATGTTATGGATGGTCCGCATATGCTTAGCAATATATGTATATCAACAAATCATATTGATGGAGGCCAATATCAAAGGTTTCTTAGTAGAACATTTCTCTCGTAAACAAATTTGAAAAAATTCGGTTCGAGAGAAAATCAAATATCTTCCTTGGTTTCGAATTCGAGTGGAATGGTTAACATGCATGAATATATGATAAATCTGTGTATGACCCATGCTTTAAACAGTTACAGGTAATGAATGAACAAGCAAGAGATGGTGCGGGATGCTGCAAGGGTGCCATGTGAACCAATCATTTGAATCCTAAGGACATTCATTTGATTATTTAAATTTTAAGACTGAATGTATGAACAATCTATATTTTTATGATGAATCATTTAACTTTAATTTAATTTAATTTATGGTTGAATGTGATGTGTGAAAATACTTGTAACCCACCCAAAGTTGTTAACAAAAAAAAAAACAATGTTTATGCTGTATTTTCAAAATTATTTGATAAAAGGGTTTTATCAATTGGATGTTTTTTCTCGAACTCTATTTTAAGAAATTATTAAACATTACTCTTTAAAGCTTAATTCGATTAAGATAATGTCATTGATGAGACATCACATTAAAATGAAAAAAAAATCTCATATTTTTTAGGTTAAAATTTTGGGGCGTTACACCCGAACCCAATAAGAACAACATGAACCAGACCTAGAGTATACCTGGTAAAACCATATTTTTTAGCATTTTTACATTGAAAATTGAGGGTCTTAATCAGAACTCAAGTCGGGTTCTGGGTACACCCACCACGAAATTTATTATGATTTTCTTATAAAGTAAAAAAAATCCAGCCAAGTAGGATGGGCACACAAGGGGGACGTCCCACCCTCTTGGGATATCCTTCTTAATTAATTAATTAACTCAAATTCATTTTGGATCAAATCCACATTTCTAAATCCAAATCCACCTTCCTTCTAAATCCATTTCAAATCCAAATTCACATGGATCCTAATTGACACTTAATTTGATTCATATTCAAATTCACATTCCAATTAAATACAATTTCAAATTCACGTTAAATTCAATTTAAATTATTTTAAATTTCTTATTTTTGTTAAATTAATTTTTAATTAAATTCAATTGAAAACCAATTTCACTCATGATTGACATGCATATTAAATTCAAATTTAAATCAACTCCAATCCATAATTTAGATATAAAAATTCATTTTATTGATTTAATAATTACTAAAAATTCATAGGTATTACAACGGGTATGGTTTTTCTTAAAGGAAACCCGATTAGACCTGGGTCCGGACCCGATACCATACCCAAAAATTGAGTCTAAATCTGGTTCCACCTGGGTCTGAACCAAACGGGACCCGTTGACACCCCTAGCTAGAACCTGCCGTGAAGTATATGTGAGCCTCTAGTTTAGAAAAATAGATAGTTGGGGAGGTGGATATTAGCCACAGTAATTATTGGGACAATGAGCCAAGTTTGAAAGTGCATTCCTCTCAGTTCAGTTTCTGTCAGTCTTGCAATGTCCAGTGGTATTGATGCACGCCTCATTGATGGTTGAAAGAGATAGACAGGCTGCTTCGCATCTCACCATCAATTACAAAAATCAAAGAATGCGTTTCTTTCTAGAAAAAAAAAAACAGGACACTCAACAAACTGGTACGAGCGACTTGTGAATGTCACCAAGTTGATGAGACGGTAAAAGTTCAAAACCTACGGGAGCATTCCATACTGCAAGGTTGAAGCTCGATACCAACCCAAGGCCTGTTTCTGTGCGGCTGCTGGTGGGAGTGTTTTCTTTGCCTAGTAAAAAAAACACTTGAAATATGTATGCAACAGTTTGGCTAAGGATACACAAGCAAAGAACTACTTGGGTGGTTAGCGGCTAATACTAAAGGTTGTTTATGTGTGAGTTCTGCGGTTCAAGTATCACTGGTAACTCTTTGAACCCACAAGGGCTCCGCTCATCTAATAGGAGAAACTAGTGAACATCACCAAGTTGATGGGATATCACAAGTTCAAAACCCATGGGTGGCATCCCTTACCACAAGGTCGAAGCTAGGTGTACTCCTCAGTGGTTAGGGGGACCAATGTCAGTATCAGTACCAGTATCGACCCTATATCGTTTGGCCAATGACTCAGGTGAATCGGACAAAAAATAATTAAAAATATTACAAGTGTTAAAGTCATTAAAATAATATTAATAAATAATTTTAACTATTTTTTACATTTACTAAAAATTCAATGTCAAAATGATAAAAAATATTATTTTACCGGGTATGGTCCGAGACTGGTTCATGTAGTTCTTATGGGGTCCGGGTATAGTTTCTCTTATAGTAAACCCGATTAGACCCGATACCATACCCAAAAGTCTGGTCCAATTCTGGTTTCACCTGGTCTGAACCAAACCCGAGCCATTGACACCCTTAGGTTTTAGCAACCGGAGGTCAGCCAACATGCGTCAGTGATGTTGGTTCCCCTTTTGGATTATAATAAAAAAAGAAACTTTGGCTTGGGATACGCAACGGCCTTAATAGATGTATGATTCTTGGTTCCTTGCTCACAATATCTCAGTTTATCTTATTCGATAATGTAACAAATCAATAGTTTTGAAGTCCTTTGCTGAGGGTTATTCTTTCTTTATTGGGAATGCAAACCTTCTTGATTAGAAATATGTTAACATTTACAATCAAAGATTCAAGAATGAATAAAATATAAAACATTTAACCCTAAACTCCAAGTAATTATCTCTCCATTATCATAAATGGAAATGTAAACTTTCTTAAGTAAAAAGTATATTAATGTTTACTATAATAATCAGTTGCAATCAAGGAAGTCATGAAATGAATGCAGCCAGAAACACTTAACCCTAGAAGTCTACAGTTGTGATTATGATCAAAGAATATAACTCCAACTACCCTAACAAACAACCCAAGACCTACAGATTATGCCTTATATGAAATTCTAACAAAACTATTGTACTTCAGCGGCAGCTCATCATACCAATGTGCTTGTTTATGTTATTTCTTTTGTCTTGTTGTGTAAAAGTTGGAAGATTGCAAAATCATTTCTTACAATCTCACTCTACCTTGATTTTATAAAGTCCCATCAGTCTCTCCCCAACTTTTTGATGGTATAACCCAATTCTATAGATGAAAAAGCAATGCAGATCATCTATCCTGGTCAATAGCCTAGTCTGTCTAAATAATACACCAGAAAGAGAAAGAATTGTTTAATTGATGGCTGGCTGTAACCACAAAGTGAAAGATGATTTAAAAGTTCTAACAACCATTTATCGTCACACACACAAATGTCTCACAACCATTATATATATATATATATATATATATATATATATATATAGAGAGAGAGAGAGAGAGAGAGAGAGAGTAATGAAAACATACTAAATAAAATATACCAAATGGGGGTTTTGTTCTTTTAGCAATCTTAGCTTAAACCCATAGATGTGTTTGTTGACATGGTCGATTTACTAAGAATTGATGCTTGAATCACGTTTTTTTTTATGAAAAAAATTATCTTTAGAGCATTGAAAATTTACAAAGATTTGGGCTGTTGATTTTTAAAACCTTATAAAAATTTATCCATGTATTGGAATGAAACACTCCAAGAATTGATTTCTATAAGATCAAGCACATAGGTCACATTTTTATGGTTAAAATTTTTAAATAAAAAAACTTAAAAATTCATTTGTCATGTTTGATTTAGTATATTTTCATCACTTTATATATAGGGAAGGGAGTAGCAGTGGATGGTTTTTTGTCCACTGCTACTTGAATGAAGGAGAGCTGTTGATCTTGTGCGTTATCAGTGGCATTTTTTTTTTTGCGGAAAACACACATTTAGCGGCGGTCATCTTTAGTGGAGGTCAAGACTGCCGTTAAATCGCATTTTTGCGCAGCATCCGATGTTTGTTGAATGGGAAGGAAGGTCGATGATACCTATATATATATAACATTTGGTAATGATGCCATTACATACAAATACTGCTGAAAATCACAGTTGTTGGTTGTTTTGATCCAATCGGACCTTGCTGACATGTTCAAATGGTAGGAACCAACTTTAGAATCATGTTTTTTGGACCAAAAAAATGTGATTTTATGACTCAAGAAAGTATCACACAATGTAAGCCGATGCTTTTTGAAGTCTTATAAAAACATGGCTATATGCCGTAATCACTCGATTCAAGTGCCGTTTTCCACTAAGCAAAATATGTAGATCACATTTGTAACATTAATTTCATGAAAAAAAATAAAAAAGGTATTTATACCTATATCACCATTATCAAATGTTATCCCTATATAAATATGTGTGTTTATCCAATTTAACCTAATTTATGTTAAAGCTAACAAAATGTACAACATTTTTAGGGCAATGGAATTGTTACTTTCAAACTCCGCCTGTGTAGTTATACACTGCCGGTCCCAAGCCCGGATAAAGGAGGAGGGTTGCGGTAGGCCTGTGACAGCCAGCATAAAAACTTTGTCATATCCTATGAAAATGAACCAATATGAGAATTTCGTTGGGGCGTTCCCTACTGAGCGACGCGCTGTACTCTCTAGGCCCGGAGGCAGTGATAAATGTGCAAGGGTTGCTAGGTCGTCGCCCAGAAGCGATGCGTCACACCGGCGCCCGGGTGTGGTGTCAAATAGGCAAGGGTTCCCTCACTTTGTTGGACGGGTGGGGGTAAAGAAGTTAGTCCAAGACCATAAAATTAGGTTAGCCACTTGGAACATAGGGTCTTTAACTGGTAAGTTGGTAGAGTTAGTAGATGTTATGTGTAGGAGAAAGATTGATATTTTATGTCTTCAAGAGACCAAATGGGTAGGTGAGAAAGCCAAAGTGATAGAACCTTGGGGATATAAGATTTGGTATACAGGAATAAATAGGAATAGGAATGGAGTAGGGATTGTTATGAGTCGTCAGTTTATAGATAATGTAGTTGAGGTCCGTAGGAAGGGTGATAGAATTTTACTTATTAAATTAGTATTAGGTACGGATATTATTAATATTATTAGTGTTTATGCACCTCAAGTAGGTTTAGATGATTCCATTAAGCATCAATTTTGGGAAGATTTAGATGGAGTAGTACAAGAGACATCTTATGGAGAAAAGCTTTTCATCGGCGGTGACCTTAATGGACATGTAGGCATTAGTAGGGAGGGATTTGAGAATATCCATGGAGGATATGGTATAGGAGAAAGAAATGAAAGTGGAGAAAGGATTTTAGATTTTTGTTTGTCCTATGATATGATCTTAGCAAACACTTGGTTTAGGAAGAGGGAGTCTCACCTAGTAACATTTAAAAGTGGGGTTAATACGAGTCAGGTAGATTTTTTTCTACTTAGAAAGAGAGATAGGGGTTGTTGCATCGATTGTAAGGTTATACCAGGAGAAAGTGTAGCTACACAACATAGAGTCTTAATTTTAGATCTTAGAATTAGACAATGCCGCAAAAGGGATAGACATAGGATAGATCCTAGAATTAAGTGGTGGGCACTGAAAGGAGCTAAACAAGGAATGTTTGTAGAGCAGGTAGTTAAGGAAGTTGATTGGTGTCTCGAGGAGGATTCAGAATCAATGTGGAATAAGATAGCGGGTGGTATGAGAAAAGTAGCTAAGGAGGTATTGGGTGAGTCTAAAGGCGGTGCACCACTAGGTAAGGATACATCATGGTGGAACGAGGATGTCAAATTAGCTATTAAGGTTAAAAGAGAGTGTTATAGAAATCTAAGTAAGAGTCGTGATAATGAGAATTTGGAGAAGTATATGATAGCAAAGAAGGAAGCTAAAAAAGTTGTTCGAAACGCGAGGGCTAAGGTATATAAGGAGGTTTATGACAAGTTGGATACCAAAGAAGGCGAGAAGGATATTTATAGGCTTGCAAAGATGAGAGATAGGAAATCGAAGGATTTGGGTATGGTTAGATGTATCAAAGATGAAACGCAAAGGGTTTTAGTCAAAGATGAGGAGATTAAGGAGAGATGGAAAGATTATTTTGATAAGCTATTTAATGATAGTCATGCTCAAGATCTTGGAGACTTCTCCATTCCTTTTCATGAGATAAATCGTGACTTCATGCGCAAGATTCAAAAGAAAGAAATTGCAGAGGCTTTGAAGAAAATGAAATCAAGAAGGGCAGTTGGCCCAGATGGTATACCTATCGAGGCTTGGAAATGCTTGGGAGAGAAAGGTTTAGAATGGTTGACAAATCTTTTTAACTTGATTTGGCAAACAAATAAGATGCCTAATGAGTGGAGGAAGAGTACTTTGGTGCATTTATATAAGAATAAGGGTGATATACAAGATTGCACAAACTATCGTGGTATAAAACTCATGAGTCATACTATGAAACTTTGGGAGAGGGTGATTGAGTCTAGGTTGAGGAAGGTTGTCATGATATCGGAGAATCAATTTGGTTTTATGCCTGGAAGATCAACTATGGAAGCTATACATCTTCTTAGACAACTTATTGAAAGATATAGAGAGATGAACAAAGATTTGCATATGGTTTTTATTGATTTAGAGAAGGCATACGATAGAGTACCTAGGGACGTTCTCTGGTGGACAATGATGAAGAAAGGTGTTTCTCTCAAGTACATTAGTATAATTAAAGATATGTATGAAGGAGTAGTAACCAATGTCCGCACTTGTGGAGGGGTGACAACCAATTTTCCGATAACGGTTGGGTTACATCAAGGATCTGCTTTAAGCCCTTTCCTATTTGCGATAGTGATGGATGAGCTTACGAGATCAATTCAAGAAAATGTACCGTGGTGTATGTTGTTTGCTGATGATATTGTTTTGATTGATGAGTCTAGAGCTGGGGTTAATGCTAAGTTAGAATTATGGAGACAGACATTGGAAGCTAGAGGTTTTAAGTTGAGTAAGAGTAAGACTGAATATATGGAATGTCGGTTTAGTAAGCAACGAAGTAGTGATGGGAGTGTAGTGAAGCTTGGTGAGTAAGATATACCGGTGAATGATTATTTCAAATATTTGGGATCCATCATTCAAAAGTATGGAGAAATTGATGGAGATGTAAATCATAGGATAAAGGTTGGGTGGATGAAATGGAAAAGTGCTACTGGAGTGCTGTGCGATCGTAGAATGCCATTGCGGTTGAAGGGAAAGTTTTATCGGACGACTATTAGACCCGCTTTACTATATGGTACGGAATGTTGGGCTGCCAAGAGACATCATATTCAAAAAATGAGTGTAGCTGAGATGCGGATGCTTAGATGGATGTGTGGAAATACAATAAAAGATAAGATTCGGAACGAAGAGATACGTAAGAAGGTAGGTGTTGCACCCATTGAAAATAAGATGCGAGAGAATCGTTTACGGTGGTTTGGACATATTCGGCGAAGGCCTAATGATGCTCCAGTTAGAAGGTTGGAGAAATGGGAAAATATATTAGTTAAAAGAGGTCGGGGTAGGCCTAGGAAGACTTGGATGGAGATGATAGGAAAGGATATGAATGCTTTGAACCTCACCAAGGACATGGCGTTGGATAGAAATGATTGGAGGAAAATGATTCATGTGGAAGACCCAAAATGAATTTCTTTTTTGGTTCATATCGCTGACCCCAATTGTTTTGGGATGAAGGCGTAGTTGTTGTTGTTGGAATTGTTACTTTTTGAAAAATATATTTGATCTTTTTTATTTTTCAGTCATATATATATATATATATATATATATATATATATATATATATATATATATATATATATATATATATATATATATATATATATATATATATAGATAGATAGATAGACACACACACATGAATGCCCATAACGTTGAACGGGCAATCATTGAACGAGTGTCGAACGACGCTCATTGGCTAATGTATGTAAAAAAACAGGAATTAGCGTGGTTTCTGAATGCTGCTAATTCCTTGGGCAGAAAAAGGACTTTTAGCGACAGTTAATGCATGTGAATATATATATATATATATATATATATATATATATATATATATATATATATATATATATATATATATATATATATATATATATATATATCACATGTTAAATAGTTTCCAAACTAGATAAAAAAAACTTGGTGGTAGTTACTCAGTCTCATCATATGTAACCGAAGCACTCTTCACAGCACAAATAAAATAATGTGCAGCAAAGCAAAACACATAATAATGAGTTAATCCATGATTAAAAAATACAAAACGATCGATAATAAATAATTGGCTTGAGTTGGGGGAAGGTAGACGCCTCCTTTGTGCTCACAGTCCCCTTTAATTGTTGCTTTCTGCTGATGAGTTGCATGGTCGCTTTCGGGTGGTGGGGGGTCGCACGAAGCCGTGATGAACGACTGTCGAGGTGCCACGTGGAGGGGTACGCCGCTGACTCTTGCTAGGAGTGTCGGTGGTTCGAGGTTAGGTTTTAAAAGAAGGGAGGGTGCAACATCGACGGTCGAGATCGCTCGCCTCGGCCGCAGTTGGGTCGGAAGATAGACGGCAATTCCTCTCCGATTTCTCGTGGGAGATCAAGGACAGTAATGTCCTCAATCAACGGGTCTTTTTTGCCCTTGGACAGGAAGTGAGGAGGACTACGGAGCACGAGGTCAAAGTGTACGGTCGATGGGCACGCCACCACAGCATTTTCGTTCTCGGCAAACGGTGAGGGAAAATCTCACGATATTTTGGAAAATCTTTTTGTTTTTTCTGTGGTCAAGAAAACCTTGAAATACACACATCAATGTGTTGTTAAAACTTTTTTTTCGATAGACAAAGCTGGGGTGGGTTAGTCTGACCCTTACCAGTCATACAACCATACCCTCTGGGGTTCGAACTTGCAACATCCAAACAAACACAAGGTGACGTGCACTAACTGCTCCTGCCATTCAAGCGAAGCCCCCCCCCCCTTTGGTTAATATATGAAAATGTCACTTTTTTTTACCACCGCCAACGTGGCCAGAAGGGGGTTGTGAATGTGTTGAGTTGATGATCCCGGATCAAATCCTGCTGTTGCACGGGTGTGCCCATAGTTTTCAGAGGTGGGCCACCTAAGGCAGGGTGATCGTGAGGCTCTACAAGGGGTTTTCCCTCACTTTGATGAGGGTCTCTTGTTATGAAAAAAAGGGTAAAATGTTTGCATTTTTTTGTTATTATGACACTCTTTTTCAAAACAATGACGATATTTGTTACATAAGTTAAAGTTGGATCCCAGGTCCTTACTTGATCTGGATCCGCCTGGGTGTACTTGGCAGCTTAGACCCGTCATGATCATAGGGCACTTGAGACCAACGTTGTCAGTATCTTTTTGCCAATGATTCAGGTGAATCGGCCGACACTGATTATCAAGTGAATCATTCTGAATCGGCCAAAAAATAATATTAAAAAAATATTTTAAGCTAATTTTTATATTTATTAAAAAATAGCTGATTCTGATCATTATCGCATTGATTTTCTGGTGATACAATATGTATCGGTATACACATGCACCGATACTGACAACACTGCTTGAGACCATGCTCATGACAAACATTTTAAAACAAGAAAATAATGGCTGCCAAACTCTTGTAAAGAAAATTGTTTTTTTAGTATTTCTTGTATTTTTATCATCAAAACATGAAAAATACAAAACATATTTGCAAGAAGAGATAAAATAAAATAACGTAAAGATAAAACCACCTATTTTACAAAAGTATAGCCTACAAAAACATAAATATTCCAATGAAAATCACGATATCTACAATTTAACGAAATTATCATGATATTTTCATTTAAAATGGCGATCCAAAATATCATGCCTTTTCCTCAATATTTTCTTAATAGCAGCCATATTTGTCACATGGCCTCGGACCTGGTGGGTCAAGTCGGTCTCGAGTCTTCATGGTCAAAGGCTGTAGTTCTCGAGCCACTATCATGTGGATCAATGTCAGAAATCTCGTTATCAGGATTTTCTAAGCCAAAAAATCTCATGATAAAATGTTTTTGGAGATCTCAAAAATATACTAACACATATAAGATTCAAATATGTAAAATACAAAATATAAAGAAAAATATAAAAGTAATTATTATTATTATTATCATGAAATATATAAAAATTAAGATATCTTTCATAACTTTACCGCGGTAGTATTTTTAAAAAAGTCTATCATATCCAAATAAGTGGAAATTCTTTTTATTTTTTGAGGACGACGAACCCTCGCCGAGAAGTGGGTCACTTAACGGGCCCGCCCCCTGCAAGGTAAACACTGGGTGGGGTCACCGACACCCAAGTAGGCGGTAAATCCTTTGAATTCATAGAAACCAGACTGCATCAAGGTGTGTCAAGGTGCACCTTCATGCGTGCCATAACCGACTCCAGATTGGATCTAAAGGACTAGGTCAGACTAAAATGGGTAGCGCTGTCAAAGGGTTGGGTCTGATCTGAACTTGATCGTGCAAGATCAAGCAAGACCCAGAACTAGATTCATGGAAATGGGTCCAATACTATATTGTGCTGTAGGATCTTGGTCATCTTGGATCTAGGCCAAGATGACGATTTTGTAACCTAAAATCGCTTATAACAAACTAGAAGTGGACACAAATCTATCTATACCAGATCTTGCAAGAACTTGGTAAGAACATCCGGAAGTTGGATCTGTATAAACCACTCTGCAACCTCCTGAGTTGCACTGGATAGGGCTGGACCAAGGTCAAGATCTGATCAGATCCAACTTATTTGACCCGCATAAAATTAGAAGAAAAAGGAAATGCAAGTTAAAAAATTAGTATCATCCCATGCAAAGGATGATAGGGTCCACACTACTATGAGTAGATACACTAGTTACCAGAAGCTTCTTAAAACATTGGAATAGGGATGCAACTGGGCTGGATCCAGACTGGCAGTTTTGCAATTTTTAGCTGTTCTGGATCCAAGTTTGATCCGAATCTCTATGCATTTAATTAGCTGTTCCGAATCCGAACAGTTTGCATGCCGACATTGGAGGCTTCTTACTGAGAAGCACTCTTCCAAATCCTGAAACTTTACACTTTCAAAAATTTCAAAGCATCATGTTATGATGACTTCCAAGAAGGAAGTCTTGTTTTTTCCATATGAAAATGCACTTCTTTTTATATTAGACATGTGATTTGAGTGTTAAAACAACTATACTTTTTTATTTGTAAAATCAGCATAAATTTTTATAAAATGCTGAAAATTCACTTTAAATAAAAAAATGTTTAAACTACATTTTTATGTTTTCTTCGACTCATTTCCATAATTTTTTTACTCACTTCACCTCATGGCATTCAAAACACTTTACCCTTCATGAATCATATCAAAGCACTTCTCAGAAACACGCTTCTCGTTTCACGCTTCACGCATCATTTTCGTACCTGACCGACCGACACATATCTGACTCACCCATTAGGGATGAAAATGAGTTGGATCCAACCTGAAGGTTTTGCAATTTTTGGCTGTTCATGTATTTGGCAGTTCCAAATTCGACCCGTTTGCATCCCTATCACCCACCCATGGGCCATCATACTAGGGCTGCAAATGAATCCGATATGGACGAATAGCTGATCCAAGTTTGACATATTTTTTCGGATATGGATCCTTTAAATAAAATTCAGTTGTAAAATTGGATCAGATTTGGATCTGTTCAATTGGATAACTTTTGGATGGGGTTCAGATTCGGATCATCATTTTAAGTCATATCTAGAGTTGATCAGAATAAAAAATCCCACCTGAATAATGCATTTTTTACATGTAAATAGATTGTTTTGCACTATTTTTTTCTGGATCCAGTATTACCACATGTATTTTGATCCTAATTCAATATAACCTCCTTGGATCTGATTCATATACAGATCTACTGTTTGCATTTCGGATTCGGATCTAACATGATCCAGCCCGAATGAGACCCGTTTGGACCCCTACACCAGGCGATCTCCAAAAGAACACGCTCGTCATTTTCAAATATAAAAGGGCAACACCGACCAAACCAGCAATCCAACCACTGGTCCTTGACCCAAAACTCCGAGGACATTTTCGTGAACCGCGATCAAACCATAAATGTTCCCGGCGAGGAAATCGGCAAAACAGCGCCGATGATTTAGCCGAAGCGAGGCAAGCGACGAAGCTTCTCCAAAACCTCCACGTGTCGGTGTTCCCCTCACTGTAATAATAATAATTCTTCTAATATTATTATTACTCTTTTTTTTTTCCCTCCACGGCGTTTATATACGCCTCTGTCTACTCTCTTGTCCCGTGGGCGGAGAGACTAAAAAAGAGGAGAGAATTCTTTCTTCTCCTTCTTCTTCCTGGTTTTCCAAACTCTGCAATTTTGGCCGATCCGTCGTGCATTCCCGGCCGGATTTTTGATCGGAAGAGGTCGGAGACGCCGTATTCTCGGCCGCATTCCGGGAAGGCGGAAGGCCGTATTCTTCGTGTCGGGAGTCTGTGAATTGGGACGGCTGGAGCCACGGGGGATTTTCCAATTTCCATCTCCTTCGGATCTGGAAGGGATTGCCCGGCGGCCTCTGTTCTCCGGCGTTCTTTTCCCGGGCCGGCCATTTAGGCTATTCCGGTCAGGAGACGCGTTTTCCGGTCATCGGACCGTTTAATACTTTAGGATCTGAGGTTTCGTAACAGGGAGCGGTGGCGCTTGCGTTTTTCCGGCGTCCAGGAGCGAATTCTCGGCCAGAGTTGTGGTTCGTAAGGCGGATTTATCGTTTTTTCTAGGGCTTGAGCCTGCGCATTCCCCGGTAACGGGTTCTGGAGGTGAACTGCGGAGCTGATTGCCGCATTCCGGCGAGCTTCGGTTGTTTCGTATTAGGGAAGAAGTAATCTGGCTTGCTTCTTGAGCCAAAGTCGTAGATTTGCGGGGAAGGGAGAGGGATTCTTGCTTTTTCAGGCCGGATCTATAGTCTTCCGGCACCAAAACGCCAAAAAAGAGGTCGATATCCGGTTCTCCGGCACTGTAGCTCAAAGTTCTCCCGCGCCTCCGGTGGAAAAGAGGCGATCTTTACGGGTTTTCTTTGCTTTCCGAGCTCGGTAGTGTCTGTTCTCCATCTCACCTAAGGTCCGGAGTTCCTGGGCGACTCGGCATTTCAGTATCGTCCCGAATCGGAAGGGCGAGAAGAGTCGATCTAGGTTTTCCCTTTTCTGCAAAAAGAAGAAAAGAAAAAAGATGATGCGGATGAGGGCGAAGAGCGCGGCTCCGACTGCGATGATGAACGGGAGCAGCACGGCCGGCGTCAGCGCCACCGACTCGGTGGAGTGGGAGATGAGGCCGTGCGGTATGCTGGTCCAGAAGCGGAGCGCCGGATCGGACCAGGTCGCCGCTCCGACCATCACCGTCCGGGTGAAATACGGGTCCGCCCTTCACGAGGTCCGCGTTAGCTCCCAAGTCACATTCGGTAAGACCACTCATCCTTCATCTTCATTAATGATGATGAGTTCAGTCCTCTCCAGTCTCCATCCCTACCCAAACCAAACCTTCTCCCTATGTTTTTGTGTTCGCTTTTTATTATCGGTTTTTTCGTAGAGATTTTCTGCGCCGACCCTGATTGGTGGGTCGTAATAGATCGATTGGAAGGAGAAATTGCCCCGTCGCGATTCTCGTTCCTGTGATTGGCCGCTTGAGCGATCTCGGTTAGCGTGTTTTGATGGCGTTGGTCGAAAGTCAGAGATCAAAGCTCATCTTTTTGGGGGTAAACAGAGAGCTGTCGCAACTCGTTGACATTGATCGTTTTTACTCCGGTGGGGGTCTCCATTCACATGGTCATGTGCAACCTACCGCAGTTGATTTTTAAAGTAAACAAGGTTTTCGTTTTACTCAGATTACCATAATGCCCATCATTCAGCTTCTCACCAACTCCCCTTTTCTTTAGGAACAGAACGCGTAGTTCATTTCCATGGATTTGGAGAATGGTGTTTAAAGTGTCCATAGCTCCGCAAAATTAAAGGAAAATTGCATTCTTTGGTATTAATCAGGATTTGATTGACGGCACCACCACTCAAAGCAAAACAGGGAATCAGCTTCCAACGATACAACGATACCCGTTATTATTTGCTTAGCCCTACTGAAATTGTGATTCCAAACAATACTGTGCCGTTGCTGTTAAGATAATCCGGGACAGCTCTCTCTCTCTCTCTCTCTCTCTCTCTCTCTCTCTTAGAACAGCCTCCCTGCAGCTAACTCTGGAAACAGTTTGCCATCAACTATACAAAGATCTTGTCAGTCAACCGACTCTATGTCTGGCTTTTTGTTTGCGCACCTCCCTGTGTTTCTCTCTGCTGTCTTAACGTTACATGACGGCAGAGAGAAACTTACATCTGAGAGGGGGTAGATGTGTCTTTTCCTATGTTACTTCTCAATAAGGTAAATTATCGGGACGACGGAAACTTGCGTAAAGTCCCCACTTGGTAAACAAAGTTTCTGGTGTCCGTTTCTCTTCTCGGGGTTGTGTCCACCCTGACCCGTTCCCTGCCGGGATTTTTTTTTGTTAAAAGAAGGCTCCCTTTGCAATAAAGAAAAGAAAAGACTCCCCACATGCTCTCATTATGCAGATCGTCTTGTTAACATCAACGCCCAGTGTCGGCAGGGTGTCAGCATCGTGTTTCGGAGCTCCTCTCTCTCTCTCTGTAGAGACCGAGGGTGGGGCTCCACCGTCATGATTCTTTGTCTTCACTTCCAGAAAAGTGTATTCCTTTCTTCTGAGCTTTCAGCACACCCCATTTCAAGCTGGAGCCTTTTGGTGGGAGTGAAGTATTATCTCAACCCCTTCCCGGGGGAGGCAACACATATTTCGAATATTGCTTTTAACACGAGAGTGGGGGTGGTGGGGATTCCTTCAAGCATGTGAAACATCATCCATTCGATGTGTGGGCTGCAACCTAAAGGGGATGCCTTTCTTTGATTCTCAGGGGAGCTAAAGAAGCTGCTTGCTTCGCAGACGGGGCTGCACCCTCAGGATCAGAAGCTTATCTTCAAAGACAAGGAGAGGGACTCGAACGCTTTCCTAGACATGACCGGCGTGAAGGACAAGTCGAAGATGGTCCTCCTGGAGGACCCCCAGAGCCAAGAGAGGAGGTACCTCGAGATGAGGAGGAACGCCAAGATGGAGAAGGCCGCGAAGGCGATCACAGAGATCAGCCTAGAGGTGGATAAGCTCGCAGGCCAGGTAAGAGCCTTCCCCCAGCTACATTTGTTCGATCAACCCCTGAAACTCGTTCAAATGGGTTCTCAACTCTGCTGCTGCTCTGATCCGCTGCAGGTCTCTGCGCTCGAATCGGTCATCTCCAGAGGTGGGAAAGTCTCTGAGAAGGACGTGCTGGGTTTGATCGAGCTCTTGATGACCCAGTTGATCAAACTTGATGGCATCATGGCCGATGGCGACGTGAAGATGCAAAGAAAAATGCAGGTGAGATGCATTAAAATTCACTCACATTGGTGAACGGTTCATTCTGAATTATATTGAGATGCTCTGTTTTACGCATTAGGTGAAGAGAGTGCAGAAGTATGTGGAAACCCTCGACTCGATCAAGATCCGCAACTCGATGCTCCACAACAACCAAGCACCACCAAGGCAGCCTGTTGTTGTAACCACAAAGTGGGAGACCTTCGATTCCAACCCTGCACCGCCTCCTGCCTCGTCCTCCTCCAAGCTGAACTGGGAGTTTTTCGGCTGAGTGTCGTATATCACCCGAGCCCCCGTTGTGTTTGAGCCTCACCTCCCCTGTGTTCAGTGGTCCTCATTCTTTCTCTTCTCCTTTTTTTGTTTTCTTGTTTTCGTTTTTTGTATGCAGTTTTTTCACCATCATTCATCCATCAGAATAAATAAGATGGTATTTTGGTCACAATATATTTTATTAGAGAGGGTGCTGCAGCCCTCTATTTGAAGATTGAAGTTGAGATGTAAAAAATTTCGTTGTATTTGGAGGTGAGCGATTTACTTTTATAATTATGGTCCCACTTACCATTTCTTCTTTGTCATCTTTCCTTTTCTGCTTTTTTTAATCAATCGAGTCCTTTGACCAAACATTAACAGCTTTCAAGAGCCCTTCAGTCTCTCGCATTAGTTTATTATACTGCATGGGCGCCTTGCTTCTTCCAGAACATCTTTGTGGCGACAAAAACGGGAATCGCTACCTTACAGAAGCTTTAGGTCCCCAGCAGTTAAAAAGGTTGAAATGATGAAACAGAAAACAGGACAAGGTTAATATACGTAGCTGCATTGAAATCACTGTGCTACTGCAGAAAAACAATTAGGACAAAAACAATCATTAATGGCAAGTTTAGTGGCACCAGAACCAAATCCGAGCAGGTAAGATCAAGATCTTTCAACCGTATTGCATCTGGGCAGATTTGATGCATCACCATGGAGCTTTGTTAACTTGCCAAAGATAACAAAGAGCATGCAGCTAATCTTTATGCCTCTATTTTCCCTTCTCCTGCAGACAAAAAGTGAAAAAGGATGTACTGAATTCAGCATGAGGGGTGATCCTGTAACTCAAAATACAGACTCAAAACCAAGCCCACTTCTGCAAACCAGGGGGTTTGTTCTCACATAGAGCGTAAAAATTTAGACACTTGCACAAAATAGGGGTGTTTTTGAGGTACCAACAAAGCTCAAGCGGCTACTCGGGGAATACACTTTCTAAATTAGCCACTTGGGTGTGAACAGACATGTAAAAAATCTGTCTTGGCACTTTGAACCTCAACGCCACTATAACAGGCATAGGGCCACTAGAGTATGTGAACTAGAAATATGAAAACTAAGGTGCAAACAAGGCATTTCCAACACTCATTTTTTCTGTGCAAATCCTACCATGCTGGCATGGTGAATTTGCTAGCAAACTGTTGCATCACTCATTTTTTATGAAAAAATACAATTTTTAGATGCTTGAGTATTGTGTTACGGTTATCCAGCTTGAATCTCGCTTATATCCATGCTAACTGAATATCAAATATTATGGCAAGTTGGTTTGTAGATTGCCATTTTCTTTTTTTGGGGCTCATCGACTTTGGTTTGGTAACTTTAGACGTGTTGTATATATATGGCTGCCCTCTTGTGATAATATAAGAGAATCATTGATGTGTTTCGTGGATGTAGGCCACATTTGCCGAACCACGTATATTCTAGTGTTTCTGATCGGGTGTGTGTGATTGTTTTTGTTCTATTCTGCTTCAATTAGTTTCAACATGATATCAGAGACTGTGAAGGCTTCAACCCAGTCTTCTACAACCTGCATGGTGAAGATCTAGTGTTTGTTCAGTTTTGTGTGAAGGCAGCCATCTCTTCTGCTGTGTGGTGCGGTGCCGTGTGTCTCTCCATCTAAAGTATTATTTCTCCTTAACATTTCCTCGTTGTTCTAGTCTAGAGTTCTCTATGGCTGACAACTCCAACAACATATCTGGCTTCACGAGCTCTGTACAAAATCCCACCAAGATGCTGGTTCAAGAACAAAATCCGGTCTTGAAAATCACCACTACTCGGTTGAATGGCCAAAACTATATGAGTTGGTCTAAGGCAGCTAGTTTATTTTTGAGTGAGAAATGAAAGTTGAGCTATGTTAAAGAATAAAGCTCTTGAAACCTCAAGTGTCACCTATATGGGAGTCTACGAATCACTTGGTGATGTCATGGCTCCTCAATTCTATGGAGCCGCATATAGCCGAGCCTCTATTGTATAAAGAGACAGTCGAAAAAATTTGAAAAACTCTAAAGAAGAGATACATTGAGCATAACAATTTGGTTAGTCTTTAACTCTAACAAGACATAGGGAAATACACGTATAAAGATAAACCCGTTAATCTTTATCTTAGTACATTAGCTGACATGTGAAATGAATTGGGCCAATATCGACCATCCGCATTCAAACTTGATGTTATTAACCAGCGTGCAGAAGAAGACAAAGTCTTCAAAGCTTTGGCAGTGACTTTGAAGGTCTTGGAAGCCAGATCCTTATGACTACTCCACTGCCCAACTTTAATAATGTTTGCCAAACCATCCAACGTGACGCTGCCGACCGAAAAGTCATGAATCCAGATCTTAAACCTATTAAAGAACAGGGGGACCGAATAGCCTTCAAGTCTCAAAGTCAGTCCTTCACACCACAGTCAGCCATGGTTTCCACCAGTAAAGGCTTCGATGTTCAAAACAGATCCAAGAACCGAACTCGGCTCAAATGCTCCTATTGCAAAAAAATTGGCCACACGTGAACACTGTCGGGACATAGTCACCAGACCACCTAAGGACAAAGCGAATGTGCAGAAATCAGAAGCAACAAATTTTGTCACCAAAGATGACCTCGCCAAATTCTTTGAACAGTTTGCCAAGACCAACCTGATCGCCAATCAGCCTATTCAACATCACAATGAAGGTATGAATCATGCTCTCATGCTCTATGATAATAATATCAAATTGATAGTAGATTCTGGGGCTACAGATCATATGACAAATCAATCTAACCGTCTTGATGAGCTGACCTTGGTGAGTAAAAAACCAGTTTTCACAGCAAATAACTCATCAATCTCAGTTAGAGGAGTCGACAAGTACAATTTGTTGAATCATGAGGTGAAATCAGACGTTCTTTATGTGCCACAAATTACGTTTAATTTATTGTCAGTTAGTAAGTTTACTAAAACTCACAAATGCTTGACTATTTTCTCTCCCAAGAGCGTGATATTTCAGGACATGAAAACGAGAAAGGAGATTGGTAGAGGATCGAAATGCAATGGACTGTACATGCTCAATCAAGTCGATGCAACTGCTTTTACAACTCATGGTGATGATTCTTTTTCTCGATAGCACTCACGTCTAGGACATGCTTCCAACCATGTCATAAAAACCTTCTTTCCTGATTTGATTTCTAATTCTTTAGCATGTAATGCATGTGAGTTCGCTAAAGCCACAAGGCTATCTTTTCATGAGACTAGTAGACAATCAGATGCGTTATTTGAACTCATACATTTTGATGTTTGGGGACCAGCCCCTACTGAATCCAACTATGGGTACCGGTATTATGTTACTTTTATAGAAGATAAATCCCGAACTACTTGGATTTTTTTTTGAAAAATAAAAGTGAAGTGCCAAAACTCTTTGAAGAATTTTATAATATGGTGCTTGTGCAATACAAAGTTAAAATAAAAAAGCTTTGATCCGACAATGGGGGCAAATATGTCAATAATGTTTTACATGATTTCATGATGAAAAAGGAGATAAAGCCACACAATTCTTGCATAGGCACTCCACAACAAAATGGAGTTGCCAAAACGTAAAAACTGACACTTCCAAAACGTGGCCAGGTCACTTATGTTTCACGTGAATGTTCCCCAAAGATAATGGGTTGATGCCATATCCATGGCCTATTACATTATAAATATGATTCCGAGTGTGAACCTTGATAACAAAGTTTCTCTCGAAATTCTCTACCAAAGGCCGGTTTCAGTTAAACATATGAAAGTTTTTGGATGCAAGGTGTTTCTTCATATTCAAGATAAATTTTGACACAAGTTAGAAAAAAGGGTTGCTAAATACATCTTTCTTAGGTACTCTACTACTAAAAGGGGATATAAGTGTTATGAACCGGTTTCCAAAAAAATGTATGCTTTCAGAGATGTGATTTTTTTTTAAGATGAACTATATTTTCCACATGATGTACATCGTGAGGGGGAGATTAGTCAACCTAAACCTATTCTTCTCATGCTTTAGTCTGATGATATAGTCAGTGTGACTCCTCCTCAAAACATCGGCTCCCAAAATATCAATAGTGCAATTGTGCCTCTAAGTGAACCAAATATTGAGTCACCCAATTTTGACCCAAGCCCTGAGAGCCAAGACCCCTCTATCGTTCCTTTTAACACACCTAGTCCTAGTAACCTGAACATCAACCTTCCCAATCTCTGCAGATCTTCTAGGACTACACGACAACCCACTAAACTAAAAGACTTTTATACCTATCTGTTGACCCAGTCAACCAACCATCCTATAGAAAACCATATATCTTTTGACCACCTTTCACCTTCCTATCAATCCTACATCTTTCGCACTTACTCGTCTAAGGAACCTACTACCTTTGAAGAGGCCTCAAAAGACCCTAAGTGGAGGGTTGCAATGGAGGATGAACTACATGCTCTGGAAAAGAATCAGACTTGGGAAATGATTCAATTGCACAAAGAAAAAAAAACATGGGATGCAAATGGATATACAAGGTCTAGTACAATAGTGATGGTAGTGTTGAAAGGTATAAGGCCATACTCGTTGCTAAAGGGTACACTAAAAAAGAGGAGATCGATTATAATGAGACCTTCACTCATGTTGCAAAAATGAGCTCAATTCAAACATTACTGTCGGTTGCCGCTATTAAGAGGTAGCAAACTTTTCAATTTGATGTAAAAAATGCCTTTTTACATGGAGGCTTGGAAGAAGAATTTTTTATGGATCCGCCTCCCGATTTTGAAAAGAAAAATCAAGTTTGCAAATTAAAAAGTTTCCTTTATGGTTTAAAACAATCACCGAGAGCTTGATTTTCAAAGTTGAGTATCGCCCTCATCAACTTGGGTTTTCAAAGGATCACTGCCGATTATACTATGTTCTCTTCCATCAAGTCTATAGGTATGGTGATTCTGTTGGTCTATGAAGATGATATTATCATGACAGGAGATGATATATGTTTGATGCAAAATATCAAGTCTTAGCTGCATAGACAATTTGAAATCAAAGACCTCAAAAAGTTGAGATATTTCCTAAGAATTGAAGTTGCTCATTCTGAACAAGGAATTTTTCTGTGTCAACGAAAATACGTGTTAAACTTGTTGAAAGAAACTAGCACGTTGGGAGCTAAGATTGCAAAACTCCATTAAAACCGTATTGTAAACTTTGAAAAGATGGGGGTGACATCATTCAAAATGTTGAACAATTTCAAAGGCTTATGGGAAAGCTCATATATCTTACAGTGACCCGACCAGACATCAACATCACGTATGTTGTCAACCTAGTCAGCCAATTCATGCATTGTCCTCGATCAACTCATCTGGAAGCCACTCATAGAATTTTGAAAGGTAGCCTTGGCAAAGGCATACTTCTTAAGCGAAATTCGACACCAAATGTTGTTGGCTATACCGATGCAGACTGGGCGGGAGACCCAAATGATCATAGGCCAACCTCAAGATATTGTACTCTTGTAGGAGGAAATATTGTGTTTTGGAAGATCAACAAACAAACAGTCGTTGCTAAATCCAGTGCAGAAGTTGAATACAAGGCTATGACAACAAGCACATGTGAACTTATTTGAATTAAAGCCTTACTTAAAGATATGAGCGTCAACATTATAGAGTCGATGGAATTAAGATGTGACAATATGGCAGCCATCCACATTAGAGCAAATCCAGTATTTCATGAGCAAATCTGGTATTTCATGAGCGAACCAAGCACATTGAGGCAGATTGTCACTTTGTTCGTGAAAAATCCAAGATCATACCATTCAAACTCCTCATGTTGCAAGCAATGATCAGTTGGCAAACATTTTTATCAAGTCTCTTAGTAAAAAGAAACATGGAGATATCACAAGCAAGTTGGGGTAGATTGATATCTGCTCTCCAACTTGAGGGGGAGATTGTTACGGTTATCCAACTTGATTCTCACCAATATTCATGCTAACTGATATCAAATATTATGGAAAGTTGTTTTGTAGATTGTCATTTTCCTTTTCTTGGGCTCATCGACTTTGGTAACTGATTGATTCTTATCAGAATCATGACGTGTTGTATATATATGGCTGCCCTCTTCCTTGTGATAATATAAGAGAATCATCGCTGTGTTCTATGGATGTAGGCTACATTGGCTGAACCACGTATATTCTAGTGTTTCTTATCGGGTGTGTGTGTGCGACTGTTTTTGTTCTATTATGCTTCAATTAGTTTCAACATATTGATGAAGATTCTAAGCTGTTGATTTTAAAGCTTTATCAGATGGAGCTGGTTCTTGTAAAACCAAGCATGTAAATCACAGCCGTATGGTTAGATTTAAGAGAAAAAAAAACAAAAGATCTATAAAAATCACAGTTCACATGGTAGTTCTCATATTCTAGTGACCCAAACGGGCACGATGACAATAAGATTATCCATATGAAGTCTGCATAGCCAGTACCCAGAGAGAGAGAGAGAGAGAGAGAGAGAGAGTACACAAATAAGAAACAAACTCTAGACATAAAGACAATGGCATTCAAAAGAAACAAAGCTAATAATATGAATTGCTATAGAGAACAAAAGAAAGGGTAATATTTATCGCGTACTGGCGGAAATAGAAAATTGGGGTGGTTAAGAACGGAACATGAAACATACAGGAAACAAACGTTTCAGAGTAAAGGGATGGATTTGTCTTCAGAAAATGAGTAAGAAATCAAAGAAGGTGGGTCCCCGTTACCAACAGGAATTTGACAAATTTAAAGGTATGTTTTCCACATTGCATATACGTACATTTTAGAAAAGCTGAATTATCTTGTGAGGACTCCATTAGACAGCCTGTCAAGTATTTGGATCAGCTTGATGCTGATGGCCCAGCCACTTGATGTTTTTTCCCGCTGAATAATTTTTTATTTTTAGTTTTTAGAATTTTCACTAGTAATGGAAGAGTCGGAGATTTCCAAATTTATGCAGCCAACTAAAATCCCACTCATTTTATGAGTTTGACAAAGCTAGAAATGTCATCCATCCATTAGGTGCAACACTTAGTGTGCTGTTGCACCCAACCACCCTCCATCTCTGCGTAGCCTGTCCGCTGTGGGACCCAACAAACACTGGACATAGTGAACGCATGTCCCCTTGTTATGCTAGGAACATGAATGATGGTAAAACCACTTAAAAAAACCTCAGGCAAAGCGGGGGTCTAACCCCCACCCCCTCTCTCTCTTGCACTCTCTCTCTCCTGTGCACTGGTCGAGCAGCGAGAGGCCCGATGGCAAGGCCAGTGGCAAAAGGCCCCTCTCTCTCTCCTTTCTTACCTTTCTTCTTCTCTCTTTGGGTTAGGGTTCTGAATAAAAAATTTCTTTGATTAGGACTTTAAATCAAATTTCTTTAATTAGGGTTTTTTGTTGATTTGATTAGGACTTTTTTTTCTTTGATTTTCTTTGATTAGGGCTTTGAATCAAATATCTTTAATTAGGGCTTTTAATATTTAATTTGATTAGGGTTTTCCTTTGATTTGATTAAGAATTTTTCTTTGATTAGGGATTTGAATAAAAAATCTTTAATTAGGTTTTTTGATATTTAACTTGATTAGAGTTTTTTTTTTCTTGTATTTGATTAAGGTTGTTTTTATTTATTAAGGTTTGAATTAGAGTTTTTTATATTTAATTTTACAGTTTATTTATGATTTCTTAGATTTTATGGTTTATTTTCTTGTATTTTAAGGTTTTTTGGTTTATTTATGATCTATTTTCTTGTATTTTAAGGTTTTATGATTTATTTATAGTTTTTTTATCAGAAAATGACTGTACTGTATAGATAATTTGACCAAATTTTCTAAAAACCCTACAATTTTTTATATTCTTCCGATGTCCAAAATCGTAAATATACGACATCGTTAAAACCCTTTTATCCTTTGCAACTACGAATTGAGGCCTTTTTGTGATGAAATTATACCGCCCATCGGCTAGGTCCAACTTTTACTTAAATACAGAATCGCAAGTTTTTATGCGAATTTAAACCTCACGAACTCACATAAATTTATTTGCGAAATTTTGGTGAAACTAAAACTACCAAAATCGCAAATATCTGAATCTTTTGCATATATTAAAAATTTTTGCATAAAAATATTTGTCTCGCAAATATCATTTTGTTTCACATATATCATGAAATCACATAAAATTATGTGCAAAACACTTACCACTAATTTCACAAATAACTTACGTTTTCACATATATTGCACTCTCTCACATGAAGTTATTTGTGAATCTCTAGATATCACAAATATCATACTTAAATATTTGCAAAACTATGACAAATATGTGATATTTCTTATTTTTTACGAATTTCTCGAATCATATATAAACCCGTTGTGGTCCCCAACCTGCTTATTTTCGCATAATCTAGGGCTTTATTATTTTTTCTCTCCAATGAGTGGTCCCCAACATGCTTCCCTTCCGACAACTAATTCTAACAACTATTTTCAACTCATTTAGCCATATCATACTTATTCACATATATGTTCCAAAATCTTGTGAAGTATATTTGCGAAAATCTTACTGATCGGTCAAAATCAAATATTTTTGCAAAATTATTTCTTCATGTATAAACAAGTCAATATGATTAACATAAAACAAAATATAGTTTGCTTGTACAAAATCAAATAACTTGAAGTTTAACAAATTACAAAGTTATATTCAATACATGAGTTTCATTACAAAGTTATAGTCAAAGTTGAACTTAATACATTCAATTACAAAGTTTAACTTGATCCATCCAATTACAAATGTAAGTTTAACTTGATCTATTACAAATGCGCATAATTGTCCACAGTTCAGCTAGTTGGACAGATTCTTCTGACACCTCTCTAACTGATGTCTCTGCTTTTTCATTGTCTTTCGCACCTTTGGAAGCCCAAGAACTTGATCATATGATTCCTTATATATGTAACATTTGGCTGAAAATAACTCTTTATTAGCAAACGACTAACTACAACAAACATCTCAAACCAGTGAACAACTGACATATAAACACATACCTGTGTGAAGTTCAATATTCAGTTTTTGCCTAAGTTCTGCATATATTGTATGATAAATATACCATAATAATACCTATAAAATGAAGAAATACCAAGTGATATATATATATATATATATATATATATATATATATCACTTGGTATTTCTTCAATTTATAGGTATTATTATGATATATTTAATGAGTTAACAAACAAATGCAAAGTAATTACTCATTTTCTTATTGAGAAATATCTCGATTCTCTGTGCCGTCCAATCTTTGTAACAGTAGAATCCAAATTGTGCTAAAAAAATAAACCTGCAACACATATGCACAAAAATGAGATAGCATACACAAAAAAATGAGTATATTATTGAGTAAGTTATATTATCGTATTATTTATTTGAGGTTTTTATCTACTAAATATGTGCTCAGCGTGGAATTGTACAACTTGAAGTCCTTTTCTTTCATGTCAGTTTTCCAAAGAACCAAGTGATCGTTGCCCCAATTGAAAGAAATTAAGAGCTAAAACATAAATATAGTATAACATCATTGTGCACGTGAACATTTATTTGTAAGTATACAAAGTTGTGTAAAAACATACCTTGTTAGCGTCAAAAAAATGATACAATAATTCATTGCTCTCTAAACAGTCAGTTGTCCCACCTCGCTGCCCTTTAGTTGTGACCATTTGCTGTGAACAAGCAAGGTTTACCAGTTAGTTTTTATTAATTAGTAGTAAAACAATATAAACATCATTTTTATAACTTACAGAAAAATATAAGGAAAGGTAAATGGTCTTTGGTAAGTTGTCTATTTCCTTATCCTCGTTGTGAGCCACTTGAAGTCTTTCTACAAATCTTGTTAGATGCTACATAGTAAATACAATGTGGTAACAAAAGAACAAACAAAATTACATGAAAACATAACAAAAAAACAAACAAATTAACGTGCAAAATTATATGTGATTGGCTCAGGGGTGTTGTCTTCTATAGACGTGCAAAATTAGCGTACAAACAAACACTTACATCACTTGCCAAGAGAGTTTTTTTGTCAAACTCATACTCTTTCGACTCGGAGGTATTCAGTTCTATAGTTTTTCCTTTCTCATTAACCTATTTTTAACAACAAAATAAATTGTATACGATTAATATCAAATATATACACAAGATTCAAGATATTGTTTATATCTCATATATGACCAGTTGTTCGTTGCTCTTCAAAACTCAGGACCCTTTGAATCCCTTTTGTAAGAATGTGTATGATCATACATCTCGAACTACCTAGATATATACATAAAGAACTAATTAATTAAAAACATTGGATATACATACAAAGAAGCAATTAATTAAAAAAAATATTAGATATACACGTAAAGAAGCAATTCATTAAACAACACTAGATATATATGCAAAATGTTATTCATGATGTGGACTGTTGTGGCCAACCTCACCACATACACTGCACTTGTATGGCATAACATCCTTGTGTTATGTTCTCCGTCTATTAACCTTAGGTCATCCTGCTTTGCAAACCACTTTTGGTGGATAGACAACTATAAAAGTAGGTGGAGCAATATGTGAGACATTATCTACTATCGAAAATAATAGATATTGATTATATACAACTCAATATGATTCAACTTTAAACCACTTATTGCAGTAATCTGCTGGTAAGTTGCCCTCATACAAAATACATATGATCACATGTTTGCAAGAAATCCCGCTAATCTACCACTATTCACAAGAGCACAAGCACCTCTGAAGATCAACAATATAATCGTGAGATTGGTCGAGGCTTCGTACCATTGACGGATGCAATGCACTACTTGCACATGTAATCGTGAAGATGTCCTTGCCGAAGTATGCTAAGAGAAAACACGTCTTGGTATGACAAATAAAAGTGATGAGATCTTGGTCGTTACTAGACCGAGATTCAATGTTAAGCCCTATAGGCCTCCCTACTTTGCCAAGAATAATGACTTTAGAAAGGGTGTTATTTGTCACTATTGTAATGAACTAGGTCATATCAAACCAGTTTGCCCTAAGCTTAAAGGAAAAGTGGATGTGGTTGAAAATGTTTAAAATAAAGAAGAAGTGAGCAACAATGTAAGAGACATTAAAGACACTCTAAATCAGATCTCGGAGGCACTTCAACATCTTCTTAAGTGTTCCTCTACTTCGAGTGCTGCCATCACAACCTCCTCATCTCCTCCAACTATGTGGATTTTGGACTCCAGTACTTCTTTTCCCATGACACCACATAAAAATATCATTTTTAATGTTTATTCCACCCCCATAACATCTTATGTTTCAACGACCGATGAAACTTCTTTGAAAATTGAAAACATTGAAACACTTTGATTTAAAACATTCTCAAGATTTTTTTGTTTCAAAAGTAAGGGTGGTACCAAAAATTAACTTAAACTTATTTTTGATCTCTCAAATTACCGATCATGGTTGCAAAGTATCATTCTCACGTAAAGATTGCACTGTGCAGGATCTCCAGTCAGGGAAGCTGATTGGGCAAGGCCATAGGAGGGGCGCTCTATATTTTATGAATTTTTTGACTCTACCATCCAAGTTAATTTGTAATTTTGTAAATGTCAAAAGTATAAAAGTTTGGCACAAAGAGACTTGGCCATCCAAATTTTTCAAAGATGTCTCTTTTCTTCTTTTTGGGAAATTCTTGTAATGAGAAAGTTATGACTTGTAAAGATTGCATCTTTGATAAATTAAAAGCCACTCCATTTTCACAACGAAGTTTTGTCTCTACATGATCGTTTGAATTGGTTTATTCCGATGTTTGGAGTCCTTCTCCTATCATGTCTAAGGGAGGTTTCTCATATTATGAAATTTTTGTAGATGATTTCACTAGATACACATAGATCTTCTTTTTAAATTGAAAATCCAATGTCTTTTCCGTCTTTAAAGATTTTCATGCAATCATTAAGAATCAATTTCTAAGTAATTTATCTATTCTAAGAATGGATTTGAGAGAAGAATATATGTCAAATGAATTTCAAACATATTTATGACAAAATGAATTTTGTCATCAAAGATCTTGTCCTAACACACCGCAACGAAATGGTCTTGCAGAAAAAAAAATAAGCATATTATAGAAATAACTAGAACCATTTTAATTTCTAAAAATATCCCAAATGCTTTTTGGCCGAAGTCGCTTTAACTTCAACATATCTTATTAATAGAACTCTTTCATTATCTTTAAAAAATGTTTCTCCTTTTGAAAAACTTTATAATATGTCTTCGGATTTCAAAAGGCTAAGAATTTTTTGTTGTAAATGTTATGTTCTTACTCAAAAAAATGATAAGCTTTGTCCAAAGGCTATTGAATGTGTTCTCTTAGGGTATGGTGAAAAACAAAAAGGATATTCATGCTTTGACTTATCAAATAATAAACTTTATATTTCAAAAGATGTTACTTTTCTTGAAGAAGAAAACAATTTCATAAATAATGAACCAAAAGAAAACATTGACTATTCTTTCTTATTTGACTTACTACCTCGACAAGATGAATCAAATTCAATTGAGAATCTTGAACTTTTCAATGATGTTGAAAATCAAAATGAACAATCTTTTAACAATGAAAGAAATGACTCTCATGAAAATATAGATAAACATGTAACAAATAATACTCAAGTTTATACTAGAAGAAGTGAAAATACTCATCCATGTGCTTTTGATAAATTTTCTTAAAATATATCGTTAGAAGAATCACCTCAAAGAAGGTCAAATCGTATCTCTAAAGTACCAAATAGATTTGTGTCTTTTGAGTCTTTTTCACCACATCTTAGACCTTGTTTATTAGTCATCCACTCATTTTATGAACCATCTATTACAATGATGCTAAACAATATGTACATTGGAATGAAGCCATGAAGCATGAACTTAATGCACTTAAGAAAATACAAACTTAAGCAATTGTTAATCCTCCCAAAGGAAAGAAACTCATAGGATATAGATGGATTTTTAAGGTAAAAATAAAAAGTGATGATTCCTTAGAAAGACATAAGGCTAGATTGGTAGCCAAAGGATATACTCAAGAGTATGAGGTAGATTATGATGAGACGTTTGCCCTGATAGCTCGAATGACAAGTGTTCGAGCTCTTATTGCTATTGCTTCTATTAAAAAATGACATATTTATCAACTTGATGTTAAAAATATTTTTTTAAATAGAAATCTTAGTGAAGAGGTCTATATGGATCCTCCTCCTGATATGAATTTAAATAGAAAAGTTTTGAAACTAATTAAAGCATTATATGGTCTTAAATAAGCTCCCAAGGCTTGATATAATAAATTTAGTAATGTATTAATTAACTTAGGTTTTATCTCATGTTATACTTACACCACTTTCTTTGTTAAGAAAACATGTGATTCTATTGTGATTCTTCTTCTTTATGTTGATGATATGATCATCAAAGGAAGTGACAAAGAGGGAGTACATGATATTAAGTCTATGTTAAATAAAACTTTTGATATGACTGACTTGAGTTTTTTGAGATAGTTTTTAGGTATTGAAGTGACCTATTCACAAAGAGGTTATATTCTATCTCAAATAAAGCTAGCAACGGACATTTGTGCTAAGTCAGGGATTTCAAATGATAAGAAAGTAAAAACTCTTGAATTTATAAATGACAAATTAAGACATGAAGATGGCGTTCTACTTGATGATCCTACTCCTTATCGATAATTAATTGGATCTCTTACTTATTTATCCATCACCCGACCGGATATCGCCCATGTTGTCCATTTTGTAAGCCAATTTCAGCATGCTCCTACAACCGTTCATATGACATCTATCATGAAAATTGGGCGATATATCAAGAATATTAAATCAAAAGGGTTTTTCTTATCATCTTCTTCTTCTTTTGATTTAACTGCTTATATTGATGCCGATTGGGGAGGTAATCCCAATGATCAAATCTCAACTATTGGTTTTTGTATTTTCTTAGGGGAATCAATTATTTCTTGGAGGTACAAGAAGCAACAGAAAGTATCATTGTCTTCAACAGAAGCTGAATATTGTACCATGACAACTACAATCATGGAGATTGTATGGCTTAGAAGTCTTCTTTATGATATGTGGGTCATCATCTCAACTCCTTTCAAGATGTGATGTAACAACAAGAGTGAGTTCTATATTGCAAGCAACCATACTTTTCATGAGCGCACCAAGTGTTCCCTTGCGACTTACAGTGTACAGTTGTGCTTAAAGTCTGTTTTGCTTTTGTTGAGTCTGATGTAAGCTGCCTGGTTCAGGTGAATCAATACCCCGAAGGGGCAGCCCGTATACTTGAACTGTAATAGCCTGCAGGCAAAATTGTGAATGAAGTAAATGCGTTGAGCTTTCTTTTGTTCACCCTCATTGTGATTGCTTCTTGTGATTGCAATTTCTCTCCCTCTATTCTCTCTTGCTCACTTGCACTTTGATTACAAGCTTCCGCGATCGGCAAGCGAGCTAACGAATAGGCTTGCGGCGGTGAGGAAGGACCGTCGTGCTGCGCTGACCCATTGAAGGAAATAGGCCCGTGACAAGTGGTACCAGAGCCCATTCTCATGCTGGGGAAAGGACTCCGGAGTCGGTGTCGACAGACACGCCGATAGGCTGCGATTTGTGATCAAGACATCGTGGCGCCTTATCAAAACTTGCGCAACACCAAAGGCAAGGCAGTTGCTGAAGCTGAGGAGATGGGTTCACCTCGGGGCCAAGAAAAGTTGGCTGCAACTGTTAACAAGCTGGTGGAAGAGGTGACTTCGCATGATGAAGTGATTTCACACGCATGTGAATCATTCAATGGACTGAATGATGTGGTGGCGAGCCTGCAAGAGCAAGTAACCTTATTAATGGGACAAGTCACTTCGTTGACGACTATAGTGGCCGACTTGCAGACTGAAGTAGGGGAGCTTCAGTTGAAGAACCGTACGTTGCAGCAGACGGTGACCCTAAATGGCGGAAATGGTGAGAGACCATCAAGGATTGATGTACCAAGACCCACAAAATTCAATGGTTCTCGCGACAACAAGGCCATTGAGAACTTCTTGTTCCAAGTAGAAGACTACTTGGATATCCAGAATGTGACCCTCGAAGATCTGAGGATTAAAGCTGCAGCGACCTTACTTGATGGGGATGCTATCGCTTGGTGGAGGCGGAAGCACAATGGCATGGAGAGGGGTCAATGTGTGATAGACACCTTTGATGACTTCAAAATAGAGTTGCATAACTACTTCATGCCAAGAAATGCGCAGAGGCAGGCTTACCGGATGGTTCGTGAGCTCAAACACATTGGTTCGTTGCAAGACTATGTCAGAACGTTCCAGAAGCTTATGCTGGAGATACCTAACATGCCAGAAGATGACATGCTCAACTGGTTCATTGTGGGAGCTTCAGCCATGGGCACAGTCTGAAGTGGAAAGGAGCAACCCCCGTATTTTGGAAGATGCATATATGGCGGCTGAGCGCTTAGTTGACACTCAACGCAAGCCTTTCACCTTATCAACCAAAGTTGGGAAAAAGCCTGACCACGGAGGCAAGAAGGATGAGCAACACAATGATAAAGGTGAGGCATCAACACGCCATCAATCCGAAAAGAAGCAGAACTTCACAAAGCATAACAACAACAACAAGGGTGCGGTTGTGACATGTTGGTTCTGCGGCGATAGACATATCGTCAGACAGTGCCCAAAATGCCTTGTAAAGGACGACAGGCAAGCCAATGCTGCACGGGAAGAATGCAGCGATACTGAAGGCAGTGACACTAAGACCATGCAACAAAGGATGGGGGCCATACGATCGATTAACGCAGCTAGAAGTTGCGCAGCTAAAAGCATGCAGGTCAGTAAGAAACTTATATACGTAGAAGTCATTATGAATGGAAAGTCTACTTCAACAATGGTAGACTCCGGGGCTACACACAACTTTGTCTCGCGGGAAAAGGCAGAGCGGTTGGGCTTGAAAACTAGCCCAAAGCAGAAGACTATCAAAACAGTAAACTCTGAGGCCAAGCCCATCCTTGGTGAAGCAAGAGATGAGGCTACACAAGTGGGGAGTTGGGTCGGCAAAGCCAACTTCTCTGTGGTGCCCCTGAACGATTTCAAGGTGATTCTGAATATAGAGTTTCTGCGAAGCCAGAATGTTATGATGTTGCCAAAGTTTAACACGTTGACGATCATGGGGTCAGACCTGTCCCACACAGTGCAGTGCCTTACGCAGAAAGACAAGTCTTCAGTGTTATCGGCAATACAACTGAAGAAGGGTGTCAAGCATGGGGAACACACATTCTTAGTTGCAGTGCGTGCAGATGAAGGGAAGGTAGAAGCAGCAGTGCCGCCGACCCTAGCCCCACTATTGGAGGAGTTTCGGGGAGTGATGCCCCCGGAATTGCCAAAGCATCTTCTGCCAAGACGTGAGGTCGACCACAAGATTGAATTGACCCCAAGAGCGAAGCCTCCCGCAATGGTTCCATATCGTATGGGGTCAACTGAACTGAAGGAGCTGCGCAGGCAGCTCGACGAGATGTTGGACGCAGGCATTGTTCGTCCATCAAAAGCCCCATTTGGTGCCTCAGTCATTTTCCAGATGAAACATGATGGCTCTAAACGGTTATGTGTGGATTACCGTGCTCTGAATAAGGTCACGGTGAAGAACAAGTACCCATTGCCATTGATAGCGGACTTGTTCGATCAGCTAGGCAGTGCTCGTATCTTTTCCAAGCTAGATCTGCGATCGAGTTACTAGTATGTGAGGATTGCCGAAGGTGATGAGCTGAAAACAACTTGCGTCACCCGCTATGGTGCTTACGAATTTCTAGTAATGCCATTCAGGTTGACAAATGCTCCAGCCACGTTCACGACTTTAATGAACCAGATCTTCTACTCTTACTTAGACAAGTTTGTGATAGTCTACCTGGATGATATCATGATCTACAACAGTAACATGGAGGAACATGTCGAGCACTTGCGAACAGTGTTTCAGGTGCTGAAGGAGAATGACCTCTGTGTCAAACGGGAGAAGTGTCTCTTCGGGCAGGAGGAGATCAGCTTCCTTGGCCACGTTGTGGGGCGTGGTGTGCTGCGTATGGATGGGTAGAAGATAAGGGCCATCCAGAAATGGGTTCCGCCAAGCAAAGTGCCAGAATTGCGGTCATTCCTCGGTTTGGCAAACTATTATCGACGTTTCATCGAAGGTTATTCCCTCATTGCTGCGCCCCTCACAGATTTGTTAAAGAAGAATCAGGTATGGCTCTGGACAGGAGCGTGCCAAGATGCCTTCGATGGCTTGAAGAAAGCCTTAGTGAGGGAGCCAGTGCTGCGACTGCCTGATCATTCGAGACCCTTTGAAGTCCACACGGATGCCTCAGACTTTGCCATTGGCGGAGTTATTATGCAAGATGGTCATCCGATCGCATATGAGAGTCACAAGCTGAAAGATGCAGAGAGGTGTTACACAGTGCATGAACGTGAGATGATCGCCATTGTGTATTGCCTCAGGACCTGGCGACACTACCTTTTGGGTGCTGAGTTTGTCGTCAAGACGGACAATATAGCCACAAGCTATTTTTAGACGCAGAAGAAGTTAACACCTAAACAAGCTCGATGTCAAATGTTTTTGGCTGAGTTTGACTTTGCCTTGGAGTACGAAGTTGGAAAGACCAATGTTGTGGTAGATGCCTTGAGCCGTAGGGCTGAACTAACAGCTGTGCACGCGGAGCCTTCTGAAGCGCACTTGGAGGGCACATTGCTGAGCCGCATCCGTGAAGGTACGCAACAGGATCCGACCGCACAACACCTTGTTTCTTTGACGCAGACAGGGAAGACTCGACAATTTTGGCTACAGGATGGCCTCCTCATAACAAAAGGGGGACACATCTTCGTGCCGCAGTGGGAAAGCCTCCGTCGAGAATCGCTTAAGGAGTGCCATGATACACTATGGGTCGGCCATCCTGGTCAGGAGCAGACCTTAGCACTCCTTGAGCGCGGCTACTACTGGCCGCAGATAAGAGACAATGTTGAGGGGTATGTGCGAACATGCCTCATCTGCCAGCAAGATAAGGGGACAAACCAGAAGGCTGCCGGTCTCCTTGAGCCTCTACCAATTCCAGAATGTCCTTGGGAAAGCATCTCTATGGACTTTATTGTTAGTCTGCCAAAGGTAGAGGGCCTCAATTCTATTTTGGTCGTGGTGGATCGTTTCTCAAAGTATGCCACCTTCATCCCAGCTTCCAAGGAGTGCCCTGCAAAGAAGACTGCAGAGTTGTTCGTAAAGCATGTGGTGAAGCACTGGGGCATACCAAAGAGTATTGTGAGTGATCGCGATGCTCGCTTCACGGACAAGTTCTGGTGTGAAGTATTTCGGCTACTTGGCTCTGATTTGCTGTTTTCAACAAGCTTTCATCCGCAGACAGATGGGCAGACAGAGCGCATCAACGAGATACTGGAGCAGTACCTTAGGTACTTTGTTAGTGCCAATCAGAAAAATTGGGTGAAGCTCCTTGATGTGACACAGTTTTGTTATAATCTGCAGAATAGCGAGTCTTCAGGCCACAACCCGTTTGAGATAGCCACGGGGCAACAACCACTAACCCCGCACACTCTTGCCGCACAAGAAAAGGGAAGGCCATCTTTCACCTATCAGTTTGTTCACGACTGACACGAGCAGAATGAGTTGACGAAGGCATTCTTACACAAAGCGGCAAAGAGAATGAAGAAGTGGGCAGACAAGCACCGTCGGCCCGCATAGTTCCAAGTTGGGGACCAAGTGTTGGTGAAGCTACATCCTGGTCGCACAGGCATCTTCCGCGGGCGGCACCGCGGACTACTCAGAAAGTATGATGGACCCTTCACCATCACAAAGAAGGTGGGCAAGCTGGCATACAAGCTGAAGTTGCCCCCAGACTTCAAGGTGCACCCAGTGTTCCACGTGTGCAACCTCAAGCAGTTCCATCTAGATAAGGGAGACCCGGAACACAGTGTGCCACAACGCGCTCCCATCATGCAGAGGGCCCCGACAGCACAACGGGCCGAAAAGCACCTCAGTCAGATCCTTCGCCACAAGGTCAACTACTTGGGACAAGCGAAGAAATACTTGGTGCAGTGGGAGGAAACAATAGAACCAACGTGAGAGCCTGCATTTCGAATGAACAACCGTTACCCGGTTGAAGTCAGGGCTTACCACGAAACAGATGGCGCCGAGGACGACACATGATTTGAAGGGGGGAGCATGTTCCCTTGCGACTTACAGTGTACACTTGCGCTTAGAGTCTGTTTTACTTTTGTTGAGTCTGATGTAAGCTGCCCGGTTCAGGTGAATCAATACCCCGAAGGGGCAGCCCGTATACTTGAACTGCAATAGCCTGCGGGCAAAATTGTGAATGAAGTAAATGCGTTGAGCTTTCTTTTGTTCACACTCGGTTGTGATTGCTTCTTGTGATTGCAATTTCTCTCCCTCTATTCTCTCTTGCTCTCTTGCACTCTGATTACAAGCTTCCGCGATCGGCAAGCGAGCTGACGAGTAGGCTTGCGGCGGTGAGGAAGGATCGTCGCGCCGCGCTGGCCCATTGAAGAAAATAGGCCAGTGACACCAAGTATATTGAAATAAACTATCACTATTGATGCATAGCATCTTGAAGATGCGAACTTTGAAGATGAATTTGATCCAAATCCAATTCTCAAGATCTAATCCAGGATGCGATCCAGGGCAGATCCAATCATGCAGGACTATCAGGATCCAATTGGATCTTTGTCAACCTAACCTCATTTTGATTATCATGCTACAATATCTGAGATATTTTGCATCTTTCTCAGAGATTGTATTTTTATTATTCGATCCCATTTTTGCATGTGAAGAATCACATTAAATATGTTTTTATTTGTAATCTTTTTATTTTTATTTTTATTTTTTTAGGAGCCGGATTCTACGGATCCGGATAGTTTTGGTGCCTGTAAGATCTTTTTGTGGTACTAGAGGGTGTATGAGGAATGCGGGTAGTTTTTATTTTTTTTGCATTTGCATTTTTTAATGCATTTTGTACATGATCCAGTTCACTGCATATTTAGATCTGGATCAAGATCCGTTTTCAAGGAGAGCCTTAGTTGACGCCATTTGGGAGTCGACCATCTTGGCCTTCATTCAAAATTCCAGCCTTGACTGGTCCAAGTCAAATATAGTTGTTGGACCTTTTAATGCCCTTGGCCAAATATAGCCTAGTCAAAATCGTGGGTTGTACTATGCTTGAAAAGGCCATTTTCCTCTTTAATGTGACTCTTTCTCAAGCTCCAAGCCTATTAATGAAGGGAGGTCGACCAAGGGAAGGTGGTTTTGTTATGAAAATTTCAAAATTTTTCTTGGTGGAGAAGAAGTGTTTGAAGGGTAAAGACAGTCTCAATATTTTGACCGTATCTCCCTAGATACCAGTCCAAATTACATGATCGTTGGCTTGTTGAAAAACTAAAATTGTGCCCTACAAGTTTATTGTTTACCATTTTGCGTGATTCGGCTCGGTTAAGCCGCTAAAATCCTTAGTAAGTTTTTTGCTGATGACATCAAGACCTTTGGTTGGTGGAAAAGCTCGAGTTTGTAATTTTTGAGAAGATCAACCTTGACGTGGTTGTGTAAGCAGTCTTGGCTCGTATTGGCTGTTGGCTCGAGCTGCAGTTTGAGAGACTTCTTCCCGGTGTCAGTTGCTTCCCAACGACATCCATTGTCATCTTCATCCGGATATCATATTGCCTGGTTCACTTGTCTTTCATTTTTGTTATTTTTATCATATGCGATTTGTGTTTCTCATTGAATATTGCTTGTAAGTTGCAAGTAAACCATTTGTTGTTTGAGTGGAATAAATGTGATGCAAAGCTACGGTGGATTCGGTACACACCGATCCACGATCCAAGATCCAAACGCACGCGGAAGCTGAAATGATATAGAGTCCAGACAGAACTCTGGAAAACTAATTTTCGGGGTCTGTGCGCTCTGTTTCGACAGAGAAGATCCAAATGAAAGTTGTGCGTGATTCGCACAGCTTTCCAACGAATTCAAAAATACTAAATTCGGAGCAAGAACGACCGCTCCACGAACTCGACACCGGGACTGCTAAACAAGTCCAACACAGATTATCAAAATTCAGGGGTAGACTGTTTGAAGAGAATTTTGACCCGTCAAGCGTTGGAGTTTGGACAAACTCACAGCTGATGAAATGAAGGTTAGATCCAAACCTTTTCAGAACACTAAAGATCACAATTTTTGGAATTTTCTATAGTCCTCTACGAATTTTTGAATTTCGGAATGGTATGAGTTGTTGTTTCAGAAAATAAAATTCAAAGATTCGACAGTAGCAGCAAAGATCAATATTTTTGAAGCAACTAAGCCACGATTCAATCAAAACCATAAACATGAAAGTTGTAGGTCTAGATTATAAATTTCTACAGAATCAAAAAAATCGAAATTCCATTCAGAGAATCTCCAGATAATTAGAAAATACCGAACACTATTAAGTTGGTCTGAACCAAACTGGTGACAGTGGATGACTATCAGACCGAGACTTTGACAGACAGATTCAGGGATTCAAATGGACGAATCGCAGAAACCTTTCAACTACAAAGTTGTAGGAAATCTTCTTATCTTTTCAGGAAGCTAAAGAACACGAAAATCCGCTCAATATTGAGTCCGATACAGATATTTTATCAGGGACTTCTCTGTTATCTCGTAACAGCGATTTGGTCCTTTTGAAAGAACCCAAGTTCATTCACACACATCAACAACCCGAAATAACTTAAGATCAAATGAGACAAGTTTTAATATGAAAAAAATACTTCTAACATGCCTTCACAACTCTTTAATGGTCTAATACAATTTAGCAACATCAAATCATGAACAATCGCAACAAATGCGAATAAAAATAGCTAAAGAAAAAGAACGAAGAACCGATAGAGATATCCGGGCTGAAATCAATAATGTCCGTCGTTGGAGAGCAACCGACGCCACAAGAGAGATACGAACAGTAGGGATGAATGAGCAACCACCACGAACAAACTTAGAACAACCACCACGAATAAAATCTCTTCACAAGAACACCTTCCACATAAAATTGAAGTTTGGTTTTTCTTTCACACCAAGATAGCTTTCTTTCTAGCACCAACCACACCAAAAACTTGATTTTTCTCACTCCAGAACCAGCCACACTACCAATTTCGAAATTGAACAAGACCCCTCACCCCTTGGACTACCTCCCTAGTTAAGGGCTTAGGTTGCTTGGGAAGAGCCACAATAAAGAGACCTTGGCCTTCCCAAGCTTTGCACCAAAAACGAGTGTGCAAGCCTAGATTTTGTCAAATGCTAATAACTCCACCAACAGTCCATTTTTGACTTTCGGCTGGTCAACATGAATTCAAATGAGGTCCAAGATGGACCACACTAAAGTGGTGCCACCTAGGACCCCCTTCATGAAGACGGATCAAGATCCGGATCCAAATAGGTTGTGAATTGGATCCTGCACCAACACCAAGAGAGAAGCGAATTTGTGAAAAAATAAAAACTACCCTTGGACCCCATACACCCTCTAGTACCACAAAAAGATCCTACAGGGTACCAGAACTATCCGGATCCGTAGAATCCGGCTCCTAAAAAAATAAAAATAAAAATACATGAAATAACTATTGATAAAGTAAAATCCAAAAATATGATTCCGTAATGGAATCAAAGCAATAAAAGGATCACGATGAGTATCAACTAACTGGGAGATCCACTAGGACCACGAATGTCCTGCAAGCGTGTGGATCGCCTTGGGTAGTGATGTCCGGAACGGGTCTGGATATTTGGATTGGGATCCAAATCCGCTTCTGTCTCTAGATGCTCTGCATCATCCCCCCCCCAGGTTGAAAAGGCTTCGTCCTCGAAGTCGACTCCTCGCCTTCAACATTACCACGGTACCGCTCTAAGTGTTTGACGTTGAACACATTCGAAGTTTTGAATTGAGGCGGCAATTGAACCCTGTAAGCATTAGAATTAATGATGTCAGTAACTGCACAAAGACCAATGCGCTTAGGCGCCAACTTACCATGCAACTCAGAAGGTAAACATTCTTTAGTAAGAGTAACCCATACCAGATCTCCAAGTTCAAACAATACCTGTCGATGCTTCTTATCATAGCTTGCTTTATACTTACTGATGTTGTCTTGAAGATTCAAATGTACCTGTTCATGAATATCTTGCAACAAAGAAACGCGTTCTTGAACAGAATTTAAAACAGGACCAACAATAGGAATAAGAGCTAAGTCAACAGGAGAACATGGATTAAAACCATACAAAACAGTAAAAGGGCTAAATCCGGTAGAACGATTCACAGATTTATTGAAAGCAAATTCAGCTTGTGCAATTATTTGAGTCCATGACATAGGTTTATCATTAATTAAAGCTCGCAACAAATTTCCTAAGGACCGATTAACAACTTCAGTTTGACCGTCGGTCTGAGGATGATGGACAGTGCTAAATTGTAGATTGGTTCCTAACTTTTTCCATAATTGACGCCAAAAATGACCTACAAATTTAACATCTCTATCAGAAGTGATAGTTTTTGGAATGCCATGCAATTTATAGATTTCTTTGAAAAACAAATCCGCAATATGAGATGCATCCATGGTTTTTCTACACAGAATGAAACGAGCCATTTTTGTGTATCGGTTGACGACCACAAAGACAAAATCAAGACCATGAGAGGTCTTAGGTAATCCTAAAACGAAATCCATGGTTATATCTTGCCAAGGTTTTTCAAGAATAGGCAACGGCAAATACAACCCAGCATTTGTGACATTTCCTTTCGCGATATGACATGTATGACATTTTTCCACGAATCTATTCACTTCCTTTCGCATATGGGGCCAAAAATATGTTGAAGACACTAAATGCATTGTCTTGTCTCGACCAAAATGTCCCTCATTATGTATCTCAGAAATCAAACGTTGCCTCAAGGAACAGTCTGGGATACAAAGTAAATTGCCTTTAAATAAAAACCCATCAACCAGTGAGAAATTGTCATGAGGATGACTTGTCACTTCATTAATAATTTTTGAGAAATAGCTATCTGACTCATATAATGATGCGAACTCCTCAAAACCCCAAACGAATGATTTCATGGTAGACAGGAGAATGGTTTTCCTACTTAAGGCATCAGTGACAACATTATCCTTTCCTGCCTTATGTTTCAGAACGAATGTGAACTCTTGCAGATATTCTACCCATTTGGCTCTACGGGCATTCAACTTATGCTGACCATTGATGTATTTGAGAGTCTCGTGGTCAGTATGGAGAATAAATTCTCGATGCACCAAATAATGCCTCCAGTGCATTAATGCTCTGACGATAGCATAAAATTCCTTATCATAGGTACTATACTTCAATTTGGCTTCATTCAGTTTCTCACTAAAATAAGCCACAGGTTTACCTTCTAGACTCAACACAGCACCTATACCTACACCAGATGCATCACATGACAACTCGAAAGCAAGATTAAAATTAGGTAATACTAATACCGATGTCGAACAGAGATAGGATTTCAAACGCTCAAATGATTGTTGAGCCTCCGGATTCCATTGAAAGGCCTTACCTTTAATACAATCGGTCAACGGAGCAGCAATACTGCTAAAATGCGGAATGAACCTCCTATAGAAGGAAGCTAACCCATGAAAGCTACGCACAGCAGTAATGGAGTTTGGCACAGGCCAATCTCGAATCGACTCGACTTTCGAAGGGTCAACAGATATACCTGACGTCGAGACCACGTAACCAAGGAATAAAACTTCAGTAGCCCAAAAGACACACTTATCGATAGATGCATAAAATTGTTCCTTTCTGAGGATATCGAACACTAAACGTAAGTGTTCTAGATGTTCAGGTTCGGTTCGACTATATATGAGAATGTCATCAAAATAAACGACCAGAAATTTACCGATGTAAGGTCGAAAAATTTGATTCATGATTCTCATGAAGGTAGATGGAGCATTGGATAGACCAAATGGCATTACGAGCCATTCATAGAGACCATCACGAGTTTTAAATGCGGTTTTCCATTTATCGCCATGCCTAACTCGTATTTGATGATATCCGCTACGTAGATCTAACTTAGAAAATACCTTTGAACCAGTCAATTGGTCCAACAGATCATCCAATCTCGGAATCGGAAACCTATACTTGATGGTTATCTTATTGATAGCTCGACTATCAATGCACATCCGCCACGTTTCATTCTTCTTGGGAACAAGAATAGCAGGAACCGCACATGGACTAAGACTTTCACGAATATGACCCTTAGTCAGCAATTCTTCAACCTGTCTACGAAGCTCTTCATACTCCGTAGGACTCATGCGATAATGCGGAGCATGTGGCAATACTACGCCAGGGTGTAGATCAATATGATGTTGGACTTCCCGCAAAGGGGGTAATCCGTCCGGTAATTCATCGGGAAAGACTTCACGGAATTCATCTAAAAGGGGTGTGACTCTAGGATCTATGGTGTCAGACTTTGACTCACCACACGATGAATCAGAATCAACAGAGAACAAGAAGTAACACATGCTAGATTGACTCAGAACCTCTTGGAGCTCGTGTCTAGCAATAAAAGCACTTGAAAGTTTAACTTTTGAAGGAGCAAGTTTGGATGAAGTGGGGTGGGAAATTTGAGTGGAAACTGTAGTACGAGAAGATGAAGCAGATGACGAAGATGAAGACAAAGGTGGTAGATCCTTGGATGGCTTTAAATGGATCTTCCGCCCCTCGAATGTGAACGAGTATGAGTTGGATCGACCATTATGAATAATGGACCGGTCATACTGCCATGGTCTTCCGAGTATGATATGACTAGCATCCATGGGAAGCACATCACACCATACTTGATCGAAATAGGTGTTTCCAATCGAAAATTTGACCAAGCATTGCCGGTCGACACGAACATCAACGTTTTTTTGGAGCCAAGACATCTGATACGGACGGGGATGAGTCTTATAACTTAAACCTAGCTTAGTCATGGCTTCAACTGAAATGACATTCTCACAGCAACCTGAGTCTATGATGAACCAACACACTTTCCCATTAATGGTGCAAGCGGACTCAAATATGTGAGTTCTTAGCCATCGATCACTCATTTCTTGCCTCGAGGCCAAACAAACTCGCCTCGTGATGAGTGCTTCACCTCGATCAGGTAGCAATATATCCTCTTCCACAAACTCTTCTTCTGGTTCTTCTTCAAAGGATTCAATCTCTGGGTCATAAACGGGATCAAACTCAGAATTGAATTGAACATCCTCTTCTTCATGAATTCCTTCAACGAATAGGGCTTTGCCACGACATTCAGTGGACTTATGACTGGGTTTTCCACAAGTATAGCACTTGATGGGAGCGCTCGAACTAGTGGTTCTAATCTGGTTTCCTATTGGACCATTCTGACTCGCAACCCTAGGTGGATTTGAAGCATTGGGTGACGGTAGGGTGGGACAACTTTTGCACTGGGGACCGTAGGAGCCCGCGCTACGGGTCTAGTCACAGGACTAGGCCTAACCAAGGTCTTTCTCTGGGTAGACCTCTCCCATTGACGTGCCTTTTGATGTGCTTCAGACACAGTCCAACACTCTACGAAGTTCAACATATCTTGTAATTGAAAGTTCAGTCCTCCAATATACTTTGAAACTAATTGTTCTTCACTCTCACGAATGTCGTTTCGTGCCACAAGATCATGAAATTCTTCGGTGTATTGATCCACCGATCTAATTCCCTGTTTCAGACTTTGATATTTCTGATATAGCTCACGATGATAGTTTAACGGCAAAAACTGAGCACGAAGCTTTTGCTCCATGTGCTCCCAACGCTCAATCGGAGCTCGGCCCTGATGTCTGCGTGTCTGCTTGAGCTGAAGCCACCAAGCTGCAGCTCGACCCTTTAATTTGAGGGATATTAATCCCACACGACGATCTTCAGGTAACTCCTTAAACTCAAGGATTTCGCGAACTTCGCTAATCCAATCCAGGAATTCCTCAGGAGTTCCAGTTCCCTTAAATTCTGGGATATCAAAACGTAAGCCCGAATCCCAATGGGATCTTCATGGCTGTAGATTATCTCTTCTTTCGGGACTTCGTCGATGTGACTCAAAGTCATCATCAGAATCATACGATTG